>NW_009232788.1:47238-53970 GCF_000690835.1 Fulmarus glacialis
ACAACCCCCCCTCACCCCCCCCAACAGTCAATACTGTGCTTGTTAATACACCCACTGAACCGGACCGCAGCGGAGCAACAGAAAGCAAGGGCTGAGCTCTGTCTTGCCAACGTGCCTACCCTCCACAGGCTCACCAGTCAGAGTCTGAAAGCAGTGTCTCACAGAACACTACTGAGCACCATTTGTCAGGTGCAGCAATTAGGGTTCCCCCCGCCCCCCATTTCTCCTTTGGCTCAACCCTCCAGAACGCATTGATCTGAAGCAAGTGTCACAAACTGAAGATGACCCTGCCTTTACCCCCAAATCAGTCTCAGTAACACAGTGGAAGTCTCCAGGGCACTCACAGCCTAACAACTTCCCAGGCAAACTTTAGCCTCAGCCTTGTGTATTCCAACTGCAATTTTACTTATTGTGCTGGGATGAGAAAGTAAAGGGCATATCCCCCGAGGCATTTACTGGGGGTAGCTTCATCTAGCTAGTCTGAGTGCCAGTAATAAAGATGCAGCAGCCCAGGCATGCGTGCCCAAGCAGACAAAATACCAAGGAACCCTGAGAATACACATCCAAGCTGCTGCGTCTTCCTGGCTACTGCTACCCAGACCAGCTAGCAAAGCCGTACTTTGGTATGACAGGGTTGGTGAGGCACCTTGCACACTTAGGTGTTCCCTCTCTCATGGGGTTATCAGGCCAGTTGCAAATCAATTCCCTTACTGCACTTACACCAGGAATGAGTAAAACCTTGTATTTTCTATTCTCAGTGTGGGAAGACCAAACTGCAAATGCTCACTCAATTAGAGGATTTCCATGCCTACTGAAATGAACAGGAGGATGCTCTGGGAGAGCAGAGGAGAAGGTGAATGAACAAGACCTTGATCTCAGCTCTTAGCTTTGCATGTAAAAGCTGAACAAAGCATATTATGGCGATGATGAAAAGAAAGTATTGCAAAGACTCACCTTGATTGAACCACTCCTCTAATTACCAGAAAAGCAGCAAAAGAAAAACAAAAATTTACAGGAAGGAAGAAAATACAAAGGAACAGTCACAAAGAGGCAGAATTTCACAGAATAGGTTCAAAACCTGAGTATTACAAGAATACTACAGAACTTTCATTAAAAAAACAAACCAAAACAAGATATTCCACTTTCTCCCTTTTGTTCCTGCTGAAAAAAAAGCACAGCTTTTTTTTCCTTCCTCTTTTCATTAAATAAAAAGGTGCTCACAGAGGGGACAGAAGGATGACTAGCCCTTTGCAGAGGTGTTTGAAATGCTATGATCAATGACCATGACATAAAATAAAATAAACATGGAAACACTGCAAGATTAAGTGAACAAGAGGGGGAGAGAATTGATCTATTTTTAAGTCCTAGACTGAGAAAATTACAGCAAGTTCAGACAAGGTATTTGCATAAATTTAATAGTGAGAAAAGGAAGCGTCTCTTTACGATTTTAAAAGCACATTTATTGATGGATTTTAATTTTTATTTTTTAAACACAACAGTTGCCTGTCCCCCTCTATCCTTCTGATCTACATACTACAAGCTGCGAGCTCAGCATTATTACCAGTTGATTTCCCTCTAGAGAACAGCACACTTTAAAAAGAGCACTGCAAAAAGGGGGGAAAAAAAATGTTAAAATATACTTTGGAAATTGTCATTTCAAAAAACACACAGAGCAAAACCCAAGCTGTCACTGAGGGCCTGCATTGCTCGCTGAAATCCGTGGGTTCATCCTCAGTGTCAGATGATTTTGAGACCAATTTGTCCAAACAGACATGATCAGATGCTTTGGCTGATAAACAGAAACTATCGGGGCGTACAGACACAGATGGTATATACAGGTCAGCCCCAGAGGAAACAGGCAGACACTTGACAAAGGACAGCCACCTGAGAGCGCTCTCTTTTCACTGTCATCAAGAGGATGATGACAGTTCTCAATCAGCACACTCCCCTCCTCCCACAGCACACATAGCTTTTATGTCTAAAAATGTTTTCACTGACTGTGCTGCTCTCAGGCAGCAAAACAACAGGGACTGCAAGTGGCAGGGAACAGGCTTGAGTCAGCACACGTTCAAGGTTTCCAAAGGATATCACACTGAAGTGTTAGCCATTCACTGTGAGAACAGGCTGGCCAGCCAGGTAGAATTCTTTCTTCGGTTTTTCCCTCCAGTCATTAAAAGATTCCCATCTTTTTTTTTTTTTTTTCCCCTTAACACAGTTTAAATCTAGTTGATGACAGACTAGTCTGCAAAAGCAAGTTCACACCGTGATGACTTCCCTAACACATATGGAAACATGTAACATTTTAATAACATGTACAGGTCAGATCAAAAGAAGAGTAACGGGCAGCACACAATCTGTAAAGTTCAAACAATTCCATATTGGCTCTTCAGGACTAAAACCCTCCTTAGACCTGGCTATAAATAGTAAGCCAGCATGTGAGTACACATGAATGAGGAGAATGGAGCCTAGACAGAAAATGGAGTTAATTATCTCTGAATTCAGTCTAGAATTGTAATTTCTCTAAAACAACAAAGAAAAAGGATATAATTTGAGTGTCTCTTTCTAAAGGAAAGATGGAAGGGGGGTTACTGAGACTATTAATCCTCTCTTGTAATGAAACTCATTTGCAACACTCACGCCCCAGAGGAGAGAACAGGTCTAAAAGTGACTGACAATTAAAAGCTACAAAATCATGTTTGCAATTTAAATTACTGAAAGAGTGACAGAACTGGGAGGTTGTATGTTTCGGTTGTGAGTGGGAGCGTAGGCTTTTCGTTTGTTTTCAAATGTGAGAGACTGGAGGCATGGAAGACATACAGACAGGACTACCATGCACGGGGATGAACGCATGCTGGTCTGGCTTCCAGAGGCCGTGACACATGCTATACAGCCAAGCAAGTGGACTAAGCATAGATTTGACAGATGCAAGAACACAGCAACGCACAGGAGAGGCAGAGCACATCCACCTTTGTCCAACGGCAGTGTCATCTGTCAGCATGCACCACTCCTATTTAAAGCCAAACAAAACTAGAGCAATTGTAGGAAAAAAAGTCTATTAATATCTAGCAGTAATGCAACAAGGGAATGAACACATGCCACGACACTACAAACACGTACCTCCACAAACTGCATCATTCTAAACTAGCATGACGAATGTGCCTGCAAGAGCTGGCCTACACAGCAAAATTTACCCCCAAATCCATTTCCAGTTCTGAGCTCTCTGCAACACATACCTTTAGCTTTTTTTCCACCAAAACAACCAGCATCGTCTTTCTTCTTCTTCTGAGAGCCTCCCAGGCTTGCAGTCTGACTGGCATCTAGTTCTTGGTACTTATCAGCTCCAGGGACCTCTTTGTGGACATGATAGGAAAGGTTCCGCATGATGCACACACAGTTCTCCACAGACTGTTACAGAGAAATTTATGTTATAATAAGTAGTGCACCCTCTTATTTGCAAACGATTATATTATACAGTGGAGGGTTTGGGGGAATTTAAAAAAAACCCCAGCTGCTCCAGGAAAAGAATGTAGTTTTCAAGGAAGATTTAGTCAAGACCCCTTAAATTAAGGCTCGTTCTTGTTCTAAAACCAATTTTGTTCTTCCAAAAGTGAAGCGCTTCATAAATAGTACCCATTCAAAATGAAAACTGTCTAATCAAAAATACCACCTGATCTTACATAAAGAATACAATTCACTGAAAGATCAAACACACAGTGGAAAATGGTCATATAAGGATCTTATTTTAATACAAGTCTCTCATTCTTCCAACCTTTACAATCCCCAAGGGGCCCATTTCATTAAATTTTCTCTGGGTCAAAACCTAGGCCTTGTGAGGATTTCAATGAGAACACACATTGTCCTGTAGTAATAGCTAATCCACAGCACATCAGGTTCTGACAAGAGCAATGCTCTGTAGATTGCAGTGGAAACCACCAGGTGGTTACAAAATCCACTTCCAAAATTATCTGATTAAGTGACAAGGCTTTATAATTCCCTTGTACAGTCCATCCCATGGTGGGACTCAAAAAGAATAAAATAACAATGCTTTACAAGCCTTATTGGTGTTATAAAGAAATAGTATGCTCTTTTTTAAACAGGTTAAACTGTTTAATTCCTTATGCACATAAATATGCTTTTAAGCACCACAGGATGACATGACGATAAAAACGGATTAATCAAAATCTGCATCTAAAAAAAAAGCCAGAATGAAAGTGCTGCAGGTCTGAAGCCATATCTTAACGTCTAAGCACTACAGTCGTTAGAGATGGTGCTGAATAAAGTCCTTAAAATGAGAACTGACTCCTTTGCTGGTATTGTGCAAAGCACTATACAATGGGACTCAATTCTGATTTGGAGACTGCACTTATAAATGTCAATTAAGTAATGCAGAACAATCGCAATAACGTCACTGACAATAATAAAGGACTACTCTCCTCACCTATCACAACCACTTGCCTTTGCTCACATCAGCCACACAAGGTAACATAGCAGCATCATGCTGATGCCCCATCAGTAGTACCATGGATATCATAACAGATATGAGAGGAAGATAATTACTATATTTTCTGAGGCAAGTATAATCCCCTTCTGATACTAGCAAACAGAAGTCAAATCCCAGTGCAACACTTCAGACTAAATTAATGGAAACATCCATTAAGTTTTAACACTCAAGTTCACCTTATTGTCTGTATCTTTCTTGCCAACGGCAGACTGTAGAGCATGAAGGAGGGCATCCACCAAGCCATCACACTCTCTTAGTCTTCTGCGTGCTTCTGCTCCATCTGAACTTACATTCCTAATAGGAGAGATTTAAAAGAAAATTTAGGCCTCTAACCTTCACCATAAAGTTGAAGGTGTGTCGATTTATACTATGATTATTAAGAACTCATTACCTTGGATGAACAATTTGGAGGCAAAGTAGTCTGAAAAACCTGTTAAATCTCAGTAAAATATGGGCAATGCACATCTGCAACTCTCTGAATCTGAACAAAAAGGGGAGCACAGTCCCAGAGGTGTCTACAAACACAGTCTTCTGAGCTGCTGGTGAGTCCAGTGATATACCTTAAACTGTACAGGAGTTTTCAGAGCAAACAATACACAAACCAAAAATTTAATTTCAAAGCCAGAATTTTTAATCTGAAAAATATTTTCACCACCTTAAGAAAAACATGCAAAATCACAAGACTGCTCAGCAATATTCATTTCCACAGAAATTGAAAAATGAAAAAGATTAAAAACAGGTGTACAATAAGCTATATTTTATTTAATCAATCTGTACATATAATTGTTCTTCACTTTCTTTGGCTCCCATCTGCTCCAGAGAAGTCAGATGGGAGTCACAATGTACAACCGCTGTCTCCTTGACTGCTCAAAGGTTCTCCAAATCTGTTCTGTATCCCCAGCTTTCTGACTGCAAGTTACTACCACCCAGTTTAAATCCCACGTTTTGACATTTAAAGCCCACCTTTCACACCGTGTACAGCAGATTCAGCCCAAAGCCTGGATCAGTCACATTTAGAAAGTAAAAGACAACAAGTCAGTATGTTTATATGGCTTTAAATTTCTCAAAACATTGCACAAGGGAATGGCACAGGTAGAAGATGCAAGACAGAGCAGTGAAAGGCTACTCAGAGTTGTTAAAGTTGCACATATCAGTGACTGCAGAAATTGTTAGAGGGGAGCTATGAACTTAGCCTCATTTGTCCAGCGAGCGTGCACATTACACACTGAAGCCCCAGCCCTGCATAAGCATCAGCCTACCATTATCCAATAAATAAATAAAATCCAAGTCAATTTTCCAAATGCTGCCTTTTTTTTTTCCCCTTCTTTTTTTTTTTAATTTTTCTTTGTCTTTTTTTTGGTGGGGAATGAAGTGACAAAATGATTCTTAATAGTGCTTGCTGGCAAAACCTATATGGAAAGTTTTCTCAAAGCTGAAATGCACTAATTTTGACAACAACACAGCCAACCTTCCAGCTTTCAGGGTCTTTGAATTCCACAAAAGCATGTAAGGTTAGCTCTCAAAAGCTCAGGACACAATCATTACCTTCTGCTGTCAGGATCGTGCCGCCAATTTTTCTTCTTCCTAACTAGAGGAATTGCCAATCTCCAAGTAATTAACAAATCAATCATGGTCCCTTCCCATGTCTCCCCATCACCCAGGCAGGCTGGTATGTTAATTGGATGACTAGGAAAAAAACCCACATTTTCTCAGAGACCTCTCAAAATTTGAAGACACTTAATTGTGAGCTGGTTGCTGTAACAGCACATTAACTTTCAATTAAGAACACAAATGAAATGCACAGATAAATGAATCCTTTCCCTAAATCCTAACACACAGCCTCACCTCTAGCAATGGTTGATACAAGGCAGGTAAAGTGGATATTAAAATACGATTCTACAGGATATATGGAAAGAGAATTCTACATGCTGTTCTTCAGTTGTACTAATCCTTTCGTATCAAAAGCCCAAATGTGAATTTTAATATAAAGTCTTTATGAAACTGGAATTAGAATTCAAATGCTCTGTGATACCTTTCAGGAGTTATAACAATAAACGATAGCAGCTCCACCTCCAAGCACATCTAATTAAAGTGAACATTACTTCCTAAGCTTGAGGGTGACAGAAATGCACTAAAAATGGTCTTATCTGGAGCTTTCCTATTCCCTCATTACGTCTTAGAAATAGAGAGCTAAAATACATACGGAACACTTGCAGATATATATATATATA
>NW_009232789.1:0-27079 GCF_000690835.1 Fulmarus glacialis
GCTCGTGACCGGCCACCAGCTGGATTTAAGTACATAAATCTAGAACAGACATAATTTTCCTGTGTTTCTTTATTTGAGATGAAGGATGAATAGAAGTATATATTTTGTCCTTGTGATGTTTGGAAAGTGTCAATACACAGTAAGTCTGCTCCTCTTGACTAAAAACTACCTAGTTGGGTTAGAATTTACCTAGTTATCAATCAGGAATTTCGTATAGAGATATTAATGATTGAGTACTGTGGCTAAGTGAGAAAATAAATATTAGTTACGTTTTCAAAGTTTTAACTCACCTAAGTCATTATCCTTGAATTATCCTAAGCTTAGCACTAGTAGTATATGAAGTGTTAGAGCAAAAAGGAAATACATTGTCTAAGCAAATGTTAACAATAAATGTTTTAACAATAAATCTTCTAATTATTTCTGTTTTCTGGGTGTGGTGGATTAAGCGGTAAGAGTGTGGTAATGGCTATCTCTGAAACATTAAAGAATGAATTGGTTTTTTAGTGTGTGACCTAAGCTTAGTTTGTGTACTGGTGCACCATGTAGGAAAGCAAAACTGCTCATGAAGTGTGTCTGTAGACTACTACATTTCATGTATGAGCCTGGCTATCTGCCTTTGTTAAAGGCAACCTCTTTTTCCTGCTCTTTGATTCAGCAAGTGTGCAGGTAATACAAGAGGTAGTTTTAATAGCCATTTTCCATGATGCTCCAGAGCTGCCTTCTTCCTAACTAGCCTCTGTCCCAGCATATTCCAATGTATATAGCATAATGATAAGCTGAATTCTTTATGGGCTGTATACTGCTGGAACAGTAAGAACCACCAGACCTGAAGAGAATTAAATTGATTTATGTTGTCTCTTCCAATAACTATATCTAAACTGAGTGTGAGCTAGAAGCTTGAATGGTCAGATGAGTTTACATCTATATGTACTAAAAAAAAAAAATATATATACGCACACACACGGTTTGTTGAAGTCAATGAAATAGCAATGATTATATCATGTAATTAACTTCCCCCCTTTTTTTGTAATGGAAAATAATTCTGAAATTTCTTACACAAATCCTCAGTGCATTGCCCAAAATCACTGAAGAAATGAACATATATTGGGTAAACTAGACACTGAAAATATTTTGAAATTTTCTGTCTCTGTCGTCTTCTCTTAGCATGCATATGCTCTTGAACTTCTGTCTGATCAGTTACATGAAGGAGCCAAAGCACTTGATGTAGGATCTGGAAGTGGAATCCTTACAGCATGCTTTTCACGAATGGTGAGATATTTAGTTTAATCACTTGACTATCAGAACTGCTTGAACTGCAACATAACTCTGAATTAAAGGCGGTGGGGAGAGCATCCTTCGTACAGTGGACTGATGTAGATTATACAGAAAATAATTTACTCTCCTGGGTGTGATTAGTACCCATTTCCTACCCTAGCTGATACTAGATGGTTGAGTTAAAGGACCCAGTAAATCATGTGGTGGTAAAGAAACTGCCTAGAGGGGAGGGGTTTTTTTTCTTGATTACACTTTAGTGGTTGCTTTATAGCTTGAAGGAAGGAGATGTTTGTCTTGTCCAGCCCAATTTTTATATTATCTTATGTAGCTATGAATGTTTCTGTTGTGATCAATTGTCATGTCTTCTTGCTATGATGAGAGCTTAGTGAAACCTAAAAGAATCCTATTTCCATAGGAAAATATATTGTATGTATATAAATTGTCTTTGAATTTAACTTTTTTTTTCTTGTTACTGTATTGCATGAGCATCAGTTTAAGTATCCATTTAATCTTTTCTAAGTTAAATATTAATTTATATTCTTTTTACATATTTTCCAAGTAACTTAATCTCTGGGTTGTTCAACTTGTATGTAAGGAACTCTCTGTGGTTCCACCCCATGTTACATCAGGAAAAAAAGATGAAAAAATTTGTTTTATGATGGCTGTTAACTACAGTACTGTTAGACTAAGTTATTAGTGGAATATAATCCGTTCTTCCTTCTCCATTCCAGGACTTTATCATTGCATTATAACTAGCAGAGACCTTCATTAAACTGCCAACTAGATTTTTCTTTTTTTGTCTTTCTGAGAAGTTAATTTGGAATATGGTGATGCACATGATAAATTCTCCTATGGGTTTTTTTTGCTACTTAGTTTTCCGTTTTCAAGCACTGATCTGTTGAGTCTGCAATCACTTCTGGTTTCCTGTGTTAAGAATTAGATAAGAATGTTTAGGATTGGGCAATGCGCTAGCAAAAGTATTTAGGTTTTTTAAGTGCTAGCTGCCATATTTAAAATAAAAAAAATTGTAGTTGAAATAAGTTAACCAAACTGCGGTTTAGAGAAAATCTTAAATATCACTTATTCAACTTTCTACCTATTATTTTTGGTCTAACTTTGTAGTCAATAATCAAGTGTTAATAGCATGCATGGGAACTCCAATCCTGCAAGTGTTAAAACTTTTGTCAAAGTTGTACGTATTTCTCACTAAAAAGTTATGAATGCGTAGAGGAATAGCCATTTTAGATAAGACGTGATAAGATGTGGTTGTGCACTTTTTTCTTTTAAAACAGCTATATAAAAATAGCTGAAAACATCTGCAGGGAAGTCAGAATTAGCACAGAAAGGAAATCTCTTTCCAATTTTGCTGAAGCTAATCACACCATCTTTTTGTTGCCATATGAATGTCATGTTCCTCTTCTGAATCCTCCTTGGTGGTATGCTGTGGAATGCCTTACGGACACGTGTTTTGTGAAAGATTAGATAAATACTTCTGTTTTGTTTGATAGCATTGTTACTGGGCAATATGGATCTTGCTTCATCCACTTGAATGAATGTAGATTAGACAATATGTACTACTCTGACTTTCTTTCTCTGTAAAGTTTTATCTAACAGTAACAAAAGCTCGAAAGAAGTGTATTATAGGGAATGGTGGTAAAGTGTTTTGCTATCAAATTCAATTGGGGATGTGCTTACTGGATCATGTGGAGGTTGCCTCTCTGTCTACTTGAGATCTAGAATGAATAGCTCGCATTTGCGGCACAAGTGCCTGAGTGCACATTGATGTCATGACAGCTTTACTCCTATGATGATAATCTAATTTGTGGTACTTCTGGGAAGGCTTTATGTTCACTTAGACTAGTAAAGCATCTTTAGGATTTTTGTTTGGGTTTTCATGTTAAACTGCTGTGATAAAATTATCTACAGAGCATACAAATTTAAGTAAGTTTATTCACTTTTGAAGGTTGCTGGCAAATTAAATTAATTGTAGTTTTCATCCTGTAAGTACTGGAATTATAAAAAGAGTGGGGTAGATTTTTATTCCAAACAGACCATGGAGATCCCAAAAATTGTGCCATTTTGCTGTTGTCTCGATTGCACACACTTCAAAGTTCCAGGGTAATAGACAGAGCTAACTGATGAGGGCTCAGCAATAGTGTAACAGACTGTGACATGTAGCAGGAGGTTGTCTTACTTTATATCAGGCTATTTCATGCTATGACCATTTTGCTAAATTTTAATTTCTGTGAAGTTACCCTTTGTTGGACTACACTGCATCTTTTGCCAGCTTCTGGTACAACCGACTGCCAGGTGTTCCTCCAAATAGTAACCTGTGGTTGTCATAGTGAAAACTTGCCATGTGTCTTGCTCTGTTTCAAAGGCTAGGCTGGTGGTCTTCCACTTGAAGAAGAAGAGATAACACTGCTCTTCGGATGTTTTTAACATAGGACTTGTCCATAAGAAAACAGAACACACACCCCCACCCATGTTATCCATAACCAGTTGTTAATTTTCCGTGTCTTAGCAACATTAGAATGTAAGATACAGAATCATAACTAATGCATTCAAATGTGTCCAAAGACAAAGCTGTATGACAACATGGGCTGCTAGGACATACTCTGCCATTGTGTTCTTTGAGCTGGATCCTGTTAAAAATGGTCAGGTTTTAAGGTTTGGATTCTTTTTCTCCTCTCTCCAAAACTGGAATAATTTTTCTAGAATAAAGACACAATTCCAGAAGAAATACCTGTAATGGAGAAGTTTTTGTTAGTAGGCCTTTTTTCCCCTCAGAATACACAGATCTTTTGTGACCTTTTGTGAGTTAACGAGCTCTCAAAAGTTCCACTCTTCCTGTGGAAGAGAGCTGTAAATCTGAAAGTAGATTCATGAATGCAAGGGTAGGTGGAAGGTAGTTTGTCCCTGACTGTTAATTGCTGCGTTTGCTTCTGAAAGAACAGGATTCTTGAGAAAACTTAGAACAAAATGCATGGCTTACTATTTTCCTTAAAGTAAGGTCTTCTCTAGAAAAACTTAATCTTTAAGTAAGTTTATACAACATGAAAGGAGGTTAGTTCTAGTTTTGTCCTTGAAGTTGTTACTTTCTATTGCAGGTAGTGCAAACACTCATCAAATTTAACTTTTAAAAATTCAGAGGAGAAATCTCCACTAATAGTATAACTTAATTGAATCACATGTCAAAAAGATCACTGTAAAAAGTATTTATAAGACTGTACTGACAAACTTTAATTAGCAGTTGCTTCTAGCAGTCAGGATGTGTCATTCTAAGCAGTAGTTTTAATAACATTGGGAAAATATACTACCACTTTACTGGTTTTGTTTTTATTTTAGAGAAATGGGCTCAGGAGATAGAAATACTCATTCTATAAAGAAAACAAAACTAGCAGAAATTATTCAACTGTATATTTTTATTCCAGGTTGGTCCCAAAGGACAAGTTGTAGGAATTGATCATATCAAAGAACTAGTAGATGACTCAATAAATAATGTCAAAAAAGATGATCCCACATTGCTGTCTTCAGGAAGAGTGAAACTGATTGGTGAGCATCAGACTGATATACTTACTAATTAAACTGATATTCTTTCTAGCAGCTGGTTGAAACTGACTGGAATTGGATGTGATTAAAAATTCTAATTTAAGAAGTTAAACCAAAGAAAGAGGAGCCAAATGAAAATTTAAAAATCCAAGTCATCTTTAGGCCTTTGAAAAATACCATCTTCATACAGTTTTGAGAATATGAGTTTTAGTAATCTTAAAGAATATGTAATCATTCTATAGGGAAGTGTTTTTCGGTGAAAGTAACTTTACATGCTGAAGGTCTGTCATGTTAAATTTGCTATTTAAAATTGGGTTTGAATGCACAACTTTTCTTGAATAAATGTACTATCATCTAAATTTGGGCATTTTAACAAAGCCTTCATACTTCTGATATAGTAATTGAGAAAGCTGCACACACAGTCAAGTGGAAAAAGTAATAGATTGCCTGTATGCATCACTGAAGTTTATTTCACTTGTTTTTTTAAATTAACAGTTTTTGTATGTTAGGGTAGTGATTAATTGACAGCAAACTACTTTGATTTAGTCAGAGTTACTGAGAGGAAATAATGCTAAAATGATACAAGGACAAGTATTTTAAATAATACTTATTTGACTAAAAAGAAAAAGATGTTGTTTTTTTTTTTTTTTAAGAAGATGCAAAGCTGGCAGGAGGAAAGCATTTCCTTCACTATCATTCTGTTCATTAAGTTTAAAAAGAAGTTGAAGGTCTGGATTATTTTGAGGTTTCTTACAAGGAACTTGCTTGGAAAAATTACTATTACGTGATGTTTGGCTCTTAATTACCATTTTGATTTTTTTTTTTTTTTTTTTTTTCTTCCCCAAATGAGGTACTTTTATAAATCTTTTTTTAAATAAGCTGATCAAATACAAGTACTTGTACACGTGTATAAAATGCAGTGTCCCTCACTGAGAACACTTATGCCTTAAACTTTCTTGGAAAAGAAGTTATACTGAGACTGTTGGGGCTGGAGAGTGGGAATAGGGGGATGATTTCCATTCTTGCTGTACAAGAGCAATTTGGACTTATGCTTCTGGTTATACCTGAAACAAACTCTCATGCTCTTAGGAGTCTAGAATTCTAAGTAAACATCATCATCTATATTATGTTTGACTGTGTAGCAGGATGACTAAGACTTCTGAATAGTTCTGTTGTGAGGTACATTTAAAAAAAAAATACAGATGGACAAGTAGCACTTTTGTGAATTAGGTGGAGAAGAAGAATGTTTCAACTGTGGTGGATTCCTGGGAGCTCTTTGTGGAGCTAGAATCCAAACAGAGCTGTGGGTTTTTTGTTTTTTGGGTTTGTTTGTTTGTTTGTTTTTGTTTTGTTTTGTGTTGTTTTTTTTTTAAAAAAACAAACAAACAAACCCCAAACACACCCCACTGCCAAACACAAACAAAAAACCCCTGAAAACCCAGGGTTGATTGGTGATGGCAACTGTATGAATTAAGACTAGGTAAGTCAGTTGCTGGCTTTTGACAGATATGCTTCAAACATTCACCATTGTTTTGTCACACCTCAGATATGCCATAACTGCATTTCAGAAGCATCGACATTATTTTGGCGTGTCTCAGTAATAGAGCTGCACTGAGAACTCAGAGGAGTAGGTATACTTAGGGTATATCTCTATTAGTTTGTGGGGTTTGTTTTTTGTTTTGTTTTTTCTTAAAATCAGGAGGGTGACTTTGAGGTGAATCTCTCAACTGCTTCCACTTACCACACTTTGGCTCATATGAGACTGCTCCTGGAGAACTCAAACTGATTCCTTTTGAGTGAACCTAGACTGGATAATGTGCTCTGAGAAGCAACCAAATATGTTTGATATGTTAATGGATATTAAGCCAGTAAGACTAGAACTAGACCAGAGCGATCATTCTGAAATGCGTATGTTGCATGGACATCAGGTTCTCAGCAAAAACTGTTTTGCTGTACAGATCTGCTTCTATTGTACTGCACTATTTGCTGATGCAGACATAGCCAGAGGGGATGAGGGTATTCTAACCACAGTGAAGTAGTTTTCGTCTGTTTCTGTGTTCATGCTACAATTCTGTGTGAAACAGGTCTGCACAGAGACACTGAAGGCTTAAGTACCATGATCAGCAGATCAGGTCTGGGTTCAAAAACAAGCTACAAAACCCTTTTATGTCAGAATGTCCTGACACTACTTCCCCCTTTATCACCACCTGCCACCCACTACTGTGATTACTTCATTAACAGGCTGCACGTAACTGGAGATCTCAGAAGGATGAGTGATGTTGTTCAGAATGTAAGCATAAGCTCAAAATTTGGGCTGCTGTTTCCCCTTGGACATTGAATAATGTAATAATTTATATCACATTGAATATATGGATGCCAACTTAACGTGTGTTTTTTGTTGTGTGTGTTTTTTGGTGTTGTTGGTTTTTTGTTTTTTTTTTTTTTCCTAAATCTTCTGGATATCTAGAAGTGTGTTCCCATTGTGGGTGGATGTATACCTGACTGCTGTAACCAGGAGAATTTTTGTGGATGTTAAAAGGGAAGAGCCATGCTGTGCTTGATGCATATAAAGGAGCATGATTTTTTTTTTTTTTTTTTTTTTTTTGGTGTGTGTGCTGATTTTGAAAATGGTAGCTTTGGTTTGGACTATTGATTCTAAGAGCAAAGGGTTTAGATGTTTTGGGTCCTTTTTACTACTGTCAGTGAAGTGATAAGATGTGCAGAAGTCGCATTTGGACTTCTCTGGGCAGCGCACAAGGGGCGTTTAAGTCTCAGAATACATGCATTCTTCAGAAGACAACTTAGCAGTTTCTTTCACAGCTGTTTCTTCAGCTTGGCAATATCTTCCTCTTTTGCCAGCAGTACTGGAGATCACTGCTTCTAATGCCTACTGCTGCATCTTAGGGAATGAGGGTTTATCTCCCTGTGTAACTAGTATCGTTCAAAGCAGTATTGTATGTTTGAGCTAAAGAAGTCTTTCTCCATTGCCTTCTCTGATGGAACAGCGGGTTGATACAGTAACATATCACTACTTCCTCTTTAGAGGAGGTATATTTGCTTAGTAGCACTGTACAAAGTGCATTGAAGTGGTTGTTCCAGTAGAACCCACTTTGGCAGAGTCAGAGAGATTAAGCCCTGGAAATACCGGAACTTTCATCTTCATTACTGGCAACAGTAATAAAAGCTGACTTAGTGGAATTGGGGATTGATAGGCATGAGTTCTCTTGAAGCATTGGCAGTTCTTGCTTGGCAGCTTCTACCTGTGGCCCTTGGTTGGAGCTTGTGCTGGTCAGAATTGATGATATGAGAAAATAAGTCACTGAGCTTTAAGGGGCTTCTCAGCTACTGGGGAACCATGCTCTCTTCTTATAGTCCTTAAGCTTTGGGTGTAGAAAGCCCTTGCAGGGTCTTGTTTCAGGACCTAATATGGAAGATGAGAAACTCCCCAATTTTAACCGTTTCAAGGAGCTGTCCAGATCTTCCTGTACACTCTTGGATACTTAAGGGTGTTGTTATTGTCCAGGTGGCCCTCCTTATCACTGAGGTCAAAATTAAACCTGCTATGGCCACCTTTTTCCTGCCTTGTGAGTTGTTGGAAGGCAAAAAGTTGACAAATTTTCAGCCTCTGGCATGGGCTTAGAACTACTTTTGACTTATTCAGCCTTTTAATTAACCCATGATAATAGTGATTGCACAGAAGTCAAAATTCAGTCTGAACACAGGAAACCCCAAACAACTACTTGTGCTGAGCAGAAGACTATGTTCATTAGTGTCGTTGCTTTTTCTTCTTGACTGATCACTGAGACTTCTGCACCCACTGAGTGTGAATTTATGGATAGTTTAGCCTCATTTACTTATTTTGTTCCTAAATAACTCTAGAGAGAGCTTGCCTAACTTGCTCTGAATTTCCCATTGGTTTCTTGTAAATACTATGGATACCACATTCATATAATCTTCTTTCAAAACTTAACTCAGGGTCTAGTTTAGTTTGCTACATTTCAGTGGCTTAAAAAAGCCAATCTGTTCCCCTTTCATCCTGCATAACTGGGATGGTATGAGACACCTGTGAGTGTGCTTCTCCATGAGTTCTCTACCAAAGCTGAAGCTGCATTGGTCACCCTCTGAGTAACTTAATTACTTCTAACATCTTCCAAGCAGCCACCTGGAGCTTTAGCCACAGGTCTGACCTGGCTATCTGTGTTAGTCCAGCAATTGTCTGCAGGAAGGATAGTGAGACCCATCTGCTGTCAAAGGGGTACTGCATTAATGTATGAGTGTAGGTTTGGACTTTTGTTCCAACTGGTAGTGCAGTTATAGGTGTATAGTCCATGTGAATACTTGCGTTGTCTTTTCCTCACCTTTGGAGTTTTCTGGTATGTGCTTCTGAGATTTAATGCTTTAGACTTATGATTTGCATAATATTTAGGAATGGTGTGCGTGAAGGCAAGGCAAAGCAAAGCGTATGTTCTAAGAGTGTAAATGAGGGGAAAAGTCACCTGCATTGGAATGGTAGGGCACATATATACTTAAGTATCTCTTCTGGGTGGACCGTGTGTCTCCAAGAACTTTCGTTATAAATCCATGCTTTGATTTCAGGTGTTTCAGTAATATTTCATATCTTTTATAAGTGTGTGTATGTACGTATGAGGGTGTTTTGTTGCATCTATTTTACAATTGTGTTAATATTTTTAAACTGACTTAATCATGTTATTACTGCTCAGCAGAAGAAACTGAGCATAGCCTTTTATCTACCTATAGATATGGCAGATCAGGTGTTTTCTCCACTCCTTTTGAAAATATTAAAAAAAAAAAAGTGTTTTCTTGCAGTGGGAGATGGAAGAATGGGATATGCAGAAGAAGCTCCCTATGATGCGATTCACGTAGGAGCTGCAGCACCAGTTGTGCCCCAAGCAGTAAGCCTTTATGTTTTATGTGTGTGATTCAGTAATCTCTTAGCTGTAAAGAACATTTTACATGCATATATATGTAAAATACTTGGTAGACTTGCACTGGTGGGAGTATCAGTGGGCAGGGTGGTATTACTGTATGGTGTGGGTTTTTTGTTTTTGTTATAATTGGGTTTCCTGTTGGTTTCCAAAAGCTGTATGTTCTAATAACTGTCCTCTAAATAAACATACTTTTAAATGACTTGTGCACAACCCTCTATTACAACAATGAACTGTAGCATTTTGTTTAATGAATTAATTTGGTTTATCAAACACTGAATTACAAAATTTAGGTATTTGTTTCCCAGGTTCCAAGGCGTTGAGCCTGTTGGAAAAGTAATGTGCTCAGCTGGAAGTAAGGACAATGCCATGTGTTTGTAGCTTTCAGAGTGGATACAGGGCAGTTCTTACTAGAGAAGCGGAAGAGTAACTAGGGACTTTAGAGTGTGCATACATGAAGTCCATTCTTGTAGATAAGATTTTTCTTTTTTTTCCTTTCATCAGGTGAATGGGAATATATAGCATGATTTTGTTGTGCTAGATACCAGTTAAGTTTTTTTAAATCTGAACTTTAATGAGGGATAATGAAGGACTGGAGGTTTGAGGTGCTATAGACAGGTTAGACATTTCCAGACATTGGTCGTTGGGTTTTTTGTTTGTTTGTTTTAGTTTGGGGTGGGTGTCGGGGGGTGTTCCCAGCAAAGTGTTGACAGATGACAGTTAAAAAGGTAATTTAAAGCTTATTAGTGAATGAAACAGTTCTTAATTATAACTTTTGTTAGTAACATGGATTAAGATTCTTTTCATGGTGTCTGAGAAGTACTGAATTTTCCTTGAGACTACTGTGATTAGCCTCGTTCTTTAATTATGAAAGCAAAAAAACCCCAAGCATTTCTCTCACATACTCTTTTACTTGTCACTTATCTTACTCATATTCATATATTTTAGACTAGTTTCATAAAATGTTCCATTCACAGAATGAAAGAGCAGCTGTTGGGTAGTGAGTGTATTGTAGAAAACTTAAAATTATTCCAGGAAGATAAATAAAAAAGTTACAAATCTCAAATCTTATTCTGAGGGCTTAAGGGGAGAACACTTATCCCAAAAATGTTAGACAATGGGCCTGTACTGGTGCACACTAAGTATCAAAGTTAAAATTGGCAGTTTAAAAAGATTGAATCTACTGTAAAAATAATTTGTGATTTACATATTTTTCCTCTCTTATGTAGAAACTAAAACTGCAACCAACCCAGTTAATCCAATTACTATTTTACCTTCTTTTGGAATTATATGAAATTATTGTGAATTTTTCTGTAATACCAGTTGTTGTACCATGTTGTTGTGATACTCTCATTTTCAGTGCATTTTTTATTTTTCCTAATTGAAGTAGTTATCTACTGCACAATAGTAGATAGATAAATTGTGGCAAAGCTATTAATCTAATGTAACAAACTTAGGATCCATCTTCTCTGAGGTGGCTGGTTACATTCTAATTTCTGTGTTGTGTTCTAGCTTATAGATCAGTTAAAGCCTGGCGGAAGATTGATATTACCAGTTGGTCCTGCAGGGGGAAACCAGATGCTCGAACAGTATGACAAACTAGAAGATGGCAGTGTCAAAATGAAGCCTCTGATGGGAGTGATATATGTGCCTTTAACAGATAAAGAGAAGCAGTGGTCCAGGTGGAAGTGATTTTCTGTTCCACTTCTTCCACACACATGCAAGGTGAAAGGGTGTGAATTTTAAGCAGATAGACTGCAAGGCCTGCCTTTGCTGCTGTCATTGCTTTCTGCTCCTCCATACCGTGAAAAGTGACTCAATCTGCATTGCTACATCACCAAAAGGAGGTTATGCTAAGTTTGAGTTAATTTAAAAGCAGAAGGAAAATATTGCATGGGTTGCACTTTGTCTCTTTTGGACATGTTTTCTTTAGTTTTTGGTGTGTTGAAGTTTCTTATTTGTTGTTTTGAACACAGTATTTACTAAATTTAAACTTCCCTTCTAATGAACTTTTTATAACTAGCTTGCCCAGTAATTAGGGTAAAGTGTAAAATACTACTTAAGAATAAATATTGTTTTGTCCTGTAAGTTAGTGGTAATTGGGTGTTCATTTTTTATTTTTCTGAAGTGTCACAAATGAAGAAAAACATTTGTAAAATCCTTTGTGGGAAACATAGATAATCTTGCGAGCACTTTCCCTCAGCCTCCAAGCAGCAGAAAGCGGAGAAGGTAAACCCTTCTTCCCTGAAGTATAAATGTAGTTGAGTAGTGTTCAGAAAATTTTCTGAGACATGTTATTAATGTCATCTGATAGGGACATATTTGTGTTTGCCAACACAGCAAACTCTAAAGGCTTTTCTAGAGGTGGTAAACTTTCCGATTTGCTGAATTGAATGACCAGTAACATAGACATAACACAGCTGTCAGCTTAAACCATGTTAGGCATTAGTATGCGAATGAACAAAGCAGCAGTCCTGTTTTGCTTCCTGGCAGAAAATGCTTGTGAATGTATTCTCTGCATTCACAAATTAATGAAGTGCATAGATGTGTATTGAGTTCTGAAAACAACTTTTGAGCTTTATAACTCCTAAATTTAGATTTTTGGGGTTTTTCCCTTGATATTCTGGAGAATAGCTTGTGATGTGGAATATTTAGAGTGATAAATGAATACTTAGAGTTTAAGCTATCAAAATGACCATAAAAAGTAGAAATAAAGCAGTTTGCATTACTGCTGCTTACTGAAACCTCATTTCAGTGTTTCTTGGATTACTGTATAGCTGCCATGTACAAATTACTCTTAGAACAACTTAATGAGTTACTCCTTAGTTCAAAGCTTGTGAAGCATGCTTGCTATTCAGATGTTTTGTATTTGTTATGCAAATTAATAATTTCTCTCAGCGTGGTACTGAGGGGTTTCCTGCCTCTTGTAAGGCTCTGGAAGTCTTGCTTTGTGGTCAGTTTCCTCCTCTGGCAAATGTGGTGGACTTTATTCAAGTTTGGAGTCCATGCTCTGCTTACTCCAGAAAAGAGAAGTATTCTTCTTAAGTCTTCCTTTTTCCAGAGAGGTTTTATAGATTTTTATCCATTTCCACCTGATCTGATTATAGCAGCAATTGTGTTTTTTCATAGCAGCAACGTGTGTTCTTATAAATAGTGTTTATTGAAGGGTTTCTGGAAAGATGGTGGTTATCCTTTGCTGCTCGTGAAGGTGGTGTAGTGTATTAAGGACTAGAATTCTAAGGTCTTTGCATCTCTTCTGTGCAGCTTTGTACTCACTTTTTTCTGCTAGCTCAGGAAGAAGTAATAGATTGTCTTTGGGCCGCCTTCAGTCATGAGTATTGTGGGGTTATTTTCCCCAGATTTTCTTACCAATTTCTGTTCTTTTCTGAAATACGTCTTGATTTTATTTATTTATTTTTAATTTAAGTGTTAAAAATATACATTGGTATTATCAGAAAAGGTAAGTGCTTAGCCTGAAGGGTTACCTTGATCACTACGGTGGCATAGAGGCTTCTTCTTGCTATGTACATTTAAATTTGGTTCAGACTTGAAAATCTCTGTTAAAGGAAATCTCAGAAGTCCACTTCTTGTAATGTTTGGGGTTTTTTTAATTGTCCTTTTTGTGATCTGAAGAAAATTCCCATTCCCTTCTCAAGGATAACTGCCAGTGCACTGCTGACGTTACAGGAGGTCACATCTGTCTTTTTTGTTGTTTTTCCTTATTGGTGAGTCCAAAGTGTATGGTCAGCCAGCATTGCTAAGGAAACTCCTAATTATAAGTCAACATTTGTTATCTATGCTAGCATCAAAGATGAAAGAGGTATTTTTTCTGCACTTCCTGGATTTCAATTTATCTTTTCCTAAATTGTTGAAGACCTGTAAGCAGAGATCAATTAGCAACTCCTCTGAAAGAGCATCTTTAAGTCTTTCTGTAATAAAGAGCTGTAGTGTACGAGAGACTCTAGTTGTTGTAAATCTAAAATTAATTGAACAATTATCTTTTTTTAGAGTAGCTCAAGAATTCTGTGTGTTTAGCTTGTCATTTTCTTAGTTTACATTATGTTATGCAGTTTCATTCCTAATGCAGATAACTGTTTCATCATGTCAAGAATTGGTGTCCCTTCACAAAATACAATCAATAGGCCAGCAGCATTTTCCTAGACTAGCAGACCTTCCAATTGGCAAGAAAGAAGCCACTTGAAGTTTTGCTTAGCCATTCCCATGTTAGAGAATTTAGTAAGTTCCTTACTAGGGCTGCAAGGTGCTCTTTACAAAACAGCACAACAGTGACTTCATCCCCAAGTGGTGTTGGAGGTCAAACCTACCTTCAGACGCTTTGCATCATTCTTCATTATGTAAAACTGGAACTTCTAGCAAAAGAAAATCTGGACTAGGTGGAAGGAAAAGACTCCTTGGATTTCAATAAATTGGTGTGTGGTGCTAAATAAAGAATCTTATTTTGTGAATATTGTTGGATTTCTTTAAATTAGTCCATAATATTCTAGTTTAGGTTCAGCTGCAGTAGTATTTTTAAGCTCCAAACATTAGTGGGAATCCTCAAATGTGACTCCATGAGACATTTGGAAGTAGAATATACACAGGAACCCCACCTCTCGTACAAAATGAAATGGATTAGTGTGCCAGAGATCCAGCAGTAGGTGCCCACTTATGTGACTATGCTGGTAAGGATGTTTATCCTTTCACATAAAAATTCCCAATTATTAATTGTTTTTTTTTTTTTTCCTTACTGATAAGTAGGGAGGAGAGAAGACCTCTTCTGCCGCACAGTTGAGAACACAGCTTATTGGCTACCTTATTGGCAGTTCTGGTGTAAAACCAGTTCCCTCTGGTTTACTTATCTGTGAGAATTCACTTACTACTTATATGGAGAGACAAGTTAAAGAGGGTAACAATGTAAGGAATATTTAGCAATGAGTCTCTGTTGCAATCATGGATTTTATTTCCAAACAGGCAGCTGTTTTAAAAAGTTAACAAATTACTTTTTTTAACTTAGAGTATTGCATTAGTAGAAATTATTTATAAATGTCATGCTAAATTCCTATTTGCTGATAAAATACAAAATTATAATGACAGTATACCCTTTCTGAGCAAAAAATGCAATGACTAGACCAAGGCTATTACTGTATCCCACTTATGTCTACATACCCCATGATTAAGTACCTTTTTGGAAAATGTGTTTATTAGGAAATATTTTAATATATTTCTGCTTAGAAACTCTTATCCAGTGTTTCAAATGCCCCTGATGAGCTAGTTGTCTGATTTCAATTGAAATTAGCAGGAATTGTTTGCCCAGAATTCTTTTGGCTATGCAGCCTCATGATTGTGGTTGAAGTTTTTATTTTACTTTGGCAAAAAGAATCTCTGCACAAAATATTTTAGGTTAAATTTAAAGTTTATGTGTTACGCAAAAATGCATGTGATGTAACATATAATAGGTTGCAGAGAAAATGCCTTTTCTTTGTCACTTCAACCTACTCTCTCAATTTGATGATTGATCATAGCAAATAATAAATAATTTATAACAGCACCTTTCCAGATTAAAAATGCTACATGTCCAAATATTGCATCTAGTTACCTTTAAAATTACAAAGGGAGAAATAATTGGCTGCTGCAACACTACACAGATACTGAAATTCAGAGTGTAGCCTAATATGAATGAGAAATACAGTATCAGTAATGACAGCATATTTTTCATAGATGAATGATCTATCAGAAAGGGAAAGTCAGATGCTGCTTAATGACAAGATCCACTGCAAAGTGGACAAAAAGAGTGAGGTACAGATTTCAGATAAATTTATAAATGCTCATTCAAATATGTAATTTGAATGCCTTTCACCAAAGAGGTGGAGACACATTGCAAAACTTCATTACTTACCTGTATCCCAAGCTTC
The DNA here is from genome assembly GCF_000690835.1 of Fulmarus glacialis. Classification (NCBI taxonomy): domain Eukaryota; kingdom Metazoa; phylum Chordata; class Aves; order Procellariiformes; family Procellariidae; genus Fulmarus; species Fulmarus glacialis. The sequence goes on from NW_009232789.1 coordinate 15,686, forward strand.
TGTTATTTCTTATTGTTGATAAGACTTGTGATTTTTATTTTTTTCCATAATGAACTCTGACACTTACCTGAAATGCTACCTATTAGATTTTTCTGAGAATGTTTCTTAGTTTGTTGTTGGATACTCCCAATGGGAAATGTGGAATATTCTTGTGTATGTTTTCCCTACTAGTAAGCCAAAATTTTTCAAACTTTCTTAAATTTATTTTTAGCATGGTGATTTTAAGTACTGACTTCTGAAATTTGCTTTAACTTGAGCTTATAAAGTTGCTTTGGTGCCTCAGTTGACAATATTAGATGAGTGATTCCCTTGCTAGAATTCCAAGGGCCTGAAAAGGACTATTGTGATGACTTAAAACCTATTGCTTACTAAGCAGGAGCTAGTAAGCAGTTTGGAAGGAGTACATATATGAAGGTGGGGGGAAATTACATGAGTTGTGTAAGAATCACAGCAAATAGTCATGGCCAGGAAAAAGGGAGAAAAATACAAATTAATTAGTAGATCTTTCCTATGGCTCTAGAGGACAACAGGATATTTTTAACAAGGAAATAGCAGTTGTCTTTTGAGTGTCTTTTTAGGCTTTGAGGCAGGATAGATCTTTCACTGCTGGGAGGATAGGCAAGTGTCCTGGTTTTTACCAGTAGTTGAAACCTGGTAGATTTTGTAGCTTGGCAGCTTCTGATCCATACAGCTGAAGTTCAGATCAACTGATGCTGGTTTGCAATGTGCATTTAAGTCCGCGAGCTGTTCACAGTAGGTGGAAAGCTGAGAAGTGATGATCTAAGACTTTTCTGTAACTTTATGATATATATAATCATAGAATCATAGAATAGTTTGTGTGGGAAGGGACCTTTAAAGGTCACCTAGTCCAAGCCCCCTGCTGTGGGCAGGGACATCTTCAACTAGATCAGGTTGCCCAGAGCCCTGTCCAGCCTGACCTTGAATGTTTCCAGGGACAGGGCATCTACCACCTCTCCGGGCAACCTGTTCCAGTGTTTCACCACCCTCATAGTAAAAAATTTCTTCCTTATATCTAGTCTAAATCTACCCTGTTTTAGTTTAAAACCGTTCCCCCTTGTCCTGTCGCAAGTTGCCCTGCTAAAAAGTTTGCTGCCATCTTTCTTATAAGCCTCCTTATAAGCCCCCTTATAAGCCCCACTCATCTCCCTGAAGCCTTCTCATCTCCAGGCTGAATAACCCCAAATCTCTCAGCCTTTCTTCATAGGAGAGGTGTTCCACCCCCCTGATGATTTTTGTGGCCCTCCTCTGGACCCGCTCCAACAGGTCTATGTCTAATCCAATAGTGCACATACAAGCTCAGCTTCTCAACAATAGAAAAAAAATGCTGCATAATTTTAACACATACATCATGGATTGTTTGGGCTGGTATGCTGTTGTTAGATTAATGAGTAGTGAAGGTGAGTGAAAAATCTCTGGTGGGAAGCTGATCCGCTTTCTACAGTAAATGTTCTAATAAACAGAATATTAAAATCTTTATTTTGAAAGCAACATCTAGGATATACTTAACTTACAGGAACATTACTATTTGGTCAGGAATAGCTTAAAGCAATGCAAAATACAAGCAATTAAAATATTGAAATGTTAGCATCACTTAATTGAATTCTAAATACAAATACCATTTTGTAAAAGAAAAGAAACCGCACTTCAATACATTAAGTGCGTTAGCAACATCATGCAAAAACCTTGCTAACGTCTGTGGCTGGGTAAAATTATCATGTTTAATAGTTTCAGAGTAAATGTGGAATTTTTCTTAGGTTTACAATTTCTTGAGGATGTAGCTTGGATTTAAAGGATTAAGAATTATTTGTCACAGTAAAAGGCCAACCTTCTACAAAGCTATGAGAGTATGTGGTAGGAATCAGGATGAAAATCATATCAGCAATTAGGCATATGAGACTAAACCAGCAATAGCAGTAGTCATTACTTACATACGCTTTTTGAAGTTGTAAATATTAACTGATGATGCAGCTCCTGGAAACATTAAGGGTGAATGAAATACTTGTCCTAATTCACCGGCACTGCCTTTTAAACTGAGTATCAGATGTTCACTTACTTTCATCTGTTTAAAGTAAGCAAATACCCTTTCTGTGAAATAGGCTAATGTAGAGAACTTCAAACCTTTGGTTATAAACAGATTTTTCTTTACCCCTGCCAAGATGTATTCTTCTCCGTTTTGCTTTTTTCTGCTTTCTGTAATTACTGCAACACTGAAGCTGTATGGTTAGTACCTCACTATTAGAAGGCAGTGCAAAGTGCAAATATTTATCATAACAAATCACAAGGTTTGCATCCCAGCTGCATTAGGTAGAAAACTAGTCATTTGAGCACTAGATGCAACAGCCTTTTCAGTTGCTTTTAAAATGTTTTGCATGCTGTCACTCCATGCTATGTGATTCCTGAAGGATAATAATGCCTTTGCAACTTCAAAGCTTTTGCTTGTGTGCATGTAGCACTATATTTTTGTGCGTTAGTTGGCATGATAGCTGGAATTACTATTGTGTATTGAGCCAGCAATCACATTAGTGAAGTTTTGCTTAATTCGGACAGTGTTTGCTTTAGGTAATGAGGGTGATGTACCTACTAAAAGAAAAATTGCAGCAAACTTGTTGTGAGCTTACAGATTGTTTGTGCCTTGCGGGAGAAAAAAAAAAGCAAACACTTCTGTTTGAATTTTCTGACATTCGTAATGGTACAGTGCACAGCTTTCAGATTTGATGGACATTTTGCATTAAAGTTAATGCTTTAGAAATATTAAACAAATCACTAATATATGATAATTTCACTGCTGGAATATGGGTTCTATGGGTTTCCTGTTTCAATGTATTTTAAATGTCCTGCAGGAACAAAAACCTGCGTCTTCTAGATTCCTCATAATGATTTAGAGAGACTTCTTGATGCATTCTTTCTACTACCTGAATCTCCTTTTAACACATGCACACACACCCCACCCCACCCCCACCCCTTCCATAACCTAGTCCTGATTTAGCATAGTTCCTTCAGGAGCTAATCGAGCTCCTCTGTGAAATAAATAAAATAGGTGGTACAAACTGCATGATGTTGATGAGAGATTGTGTTCCTAGCTTGCTTGAAAGACTGCAGCTGAAGCTAAACTTGCCTCTTTGACAGCTACAGAGAATGGTTTTTGCCAATACTGTCTAGTAAGTTGGCTCAGTTTCTTGCCGGCATGTAACCAACAGAGTTTGGATGACAGGTAGCTGTGTGGTGCGGGGGTTGTTCGTTAAAGCAAATGATCCATTAAATGTAAAATAGAGGGACCCATATTTCATGATACGTCACATTATAGTATGAGATGATATGGGATTGCTCTTGCCTTTCCTTTGTGTGTGGGTTTTTTTTTTTTTCCCTAAAATGAAGAGACTTCAGAGGTTTTGCTGATGTGCTTGAGCACTTAAGTGTAATCTGATTGAGTATCAAAACTTTTCAAATATGATTTCCAAGGGGAGGAGAAACATAACTGCATGTGTTTTCTTTCTACAGGGATGAATTGTAAAAGCTACATCATCTTGACCCAAACATAGTGTTACAGTGGACTGCTCATCTCCAGTTCTAAAAGCTTTTTGAAAACCAACAGCATTGCAGCTTGTTTTGGACTTCGTTATACTGTTGTTATCAGCATGGAAAAGCGTGGTGTTTGTTTTATTTTTTTTTTTAGATGCTCAAGGCAAATCTGATAAAGAAATGGTGGAAAGTTTTATGTGGGCACTGTTTTATTTAACATGCCTTTATTTTACTTTCATCAAAGTGAATTTCTGCAAAACTGCAGATAAAGACCTATAGCTTGTGAACTCTAATTTTGATGGGGGTGCTTGAACACTCACTTCTTTCGGCTCCTGTGTCCCTTGGTAAAACTGCTTCTGTGCACCTTATGACACTACGTAGGTAATACCAGGTTTTCTGTGTTCTGATGTCTGCTAGATGCTACTAAAAGGAGATGAACTTCCTTTTTAAGCTTTTGACATGGTGTCATAGACTAGCATGTAGTAGATACAATCAGCTGCTTTATTACCTTAAAACCAGGCATTTGTATATATTAAACAAGACATCAGAGGTGGGTGGCCGCTCTTATCAAACATTGCTGTTCAAGTTGGATATAACAGACATGGTTTTCCCTTTCCTTCTAAAATTAGTTAATGGAGTCTTGAAATTCTGTTTTGCTTTATAGCTCACAACTGATGTGATGCACATGGATTTAACTCTGTAAATATGATGTAAACTGTGTCCCAATCACTGAACAGTTCATGCAATGCTGCTTTGCCAAATAAAGTTAAAAGCAAAAGGGGGGTTGTGTGCTTGTGTGAAGATTAGGATCAGTATGTAGTAGACTACTGAGAGATGGATCGTTAGATTATTTATTAAAAAAAAAAATCATTTGGTTCTGAAAGAAAGTTGCTTTTGGCAAAGCCATTTGCTGTATTAACGTTCTCATTTTTCTAACTGTGGGCACCCAGGAAAAATTCTAGCTTTTTAGAAAGTGAATTCTTAATTGCTGTACAAAGAAAACATGATACATGCAGAAGGAATAATGAATCCTGGACACCTAAGTACAGATAGAGATGCAATTGTTCAATTTTCATGTAGAAGAGTAGTGGAAGGCTATAAACCTTTTTTTCTGCCCCAGGTTTTCTGTTTTCGTGCTGCAAAATGTCAACAGCAAATTGCAAAGCAGTACAGTAAGGTGAGCTGCTTTGGGAAGGGGGGGAGGTGTGTCTTGAGTCATCTTGCTCAGATTTGAGCAACCAGGAATTAAAGTAAACAGCATGTTATCGTTATTTTCTTTTCTTATGGTAAAAAGGATCATAGAATAAAATAACTTGTATAAAACAACCCATAGTAATCACTGCAAAAATATATTTGACTTTTTGTGATGGAACAGCAATAATTTTGTATAGGATTAATCCCTGAAAGCATAAAGGTTAAAATTCAAAGGCCTCTGAATATGAAAGAGGAACATTTTAAATAACCTTCCTTTTGAAGGTCAGCCCCATCCTATTCCTGTGTAAAAATTACGTATCGCTTTATTTATTTAGATGTTTGGAAGTTAATGTACCACCTCCTGATCTGACTGCAGCCTGGGAGCACATACACAAAGATTAATCTTGTAAAGGAATTAATATAGCGTGTATTCTAGAAAATACAATTCAGAAAAACCCACTTGCGTCTGACAAATTTGTACTAACCCACAATCAACTGTGAATCTAGTTCTTGGTGTTGAAGTGAAATATCTTAAATGATGCATGCTAATGTTCAACCTTTTGGTCACTGTATCATTCAATTTGAGTTCAGCTTTATTTACATCTTCTCGCTAATTTAATCAGTGAAATGAAAGATATGAGCTCAACTGTATCCAAACTCTTGTCTCTGGACACAGTGTAATAAGCCAGCCTAGCTTGGAAGAGGTGATAAAGAGGTGATAAAGCTGAGACCTGGCGACAGCTTTTTTTTTGGAGAACCACTTCAGGAGGTGTAAGACTTCAGGGACCAAGGCTGTTGGGATTAGTGCACCCATTCTGCTGAAGGGGTCGGTGATAGTCAAGGTACTGAGACAGAAAGGAGTATCCAGGAGTAGCATTTAGGAATTGGAAAATGAAAACCCCTCCATGATGGAGCAATGGTTCTGAAGTAAAAACTCCTTGAAGAAGAGGACAAGTTGAAATGCAGAAGATTTGAAGAGCTTGAATAAGTGCTGTGTGAACTGTCTGAATTGCTACTTTGCCAAATAAATTGAGAGGAAGCTGTATCTAGGTGTCTGTTTTTCTGTTTGTTTTTTTTAACCTTCACAAGACTTCATGTGGCCAAAAAGAAAGCAAGCATGTATAAAAATACTGGTTTACTAAATGACCAGAACTGTGTGTCTGTTTTCAGTTAGTTAATGTGTTGCAGCATACTGCAGCAGTTACCAAGCCTGGTAATGCCATATGGAAAATAAGTGGAGTTTTACTTGGCTGTTTGGCATTTCTTTTAGTTCACATCTATGTGTTTTGGGGAACAGGCTGTGTGCACAGTGCATGAATTCTGCCTGCCATCTGTGGTTGAATCCAGCTAGCTAGGAGTTGTATGATCTACCACTTGCAAGGATTAAAGTTTATCTCTTTCTAAGAGGTGGAGTGATGTTTCACTGGATTGTTCTGATCACCTCTAAGCCAGAACAACTTGGGAGAACAGATTGGCTGAACCAGTGACAGACACTTGTCCGGTTGTTTCCAGGGATCAGACAGAAGGGGACCTCCAGGGTCTGAGCGGAGGAACCAAGAGCCCATACCTGTATCTTGAAAACTCACAAACAGCTGTGGATGCTCTGCAGAGAAGAGCAGTTTGGCGTGCCGTATGGATGCTTTCTGTTTACATAGCAAGAATTACCTGTTTATTCACTATTTCCATTCAAACTAGCCTGCTAACTTGAGGGCATAGAGACCATTACATGATTTTGGTTTTTTGGATGGAAACTAGCGCCCAGAGGGTGCGCACGAGCACTGCTGGTCGAGGCCACCTGGATGATTCCTGAAATGTTTTGTAGTCAGCAAGTTTGAAATGGGCAGTAACGCCGGGAGCGGGGGAGCTCTATGTGGTAGACTCTGGAGCATCCAGCTGGCAGCAGTTCTCTCCGCGTGTGCAGTGTTTTTGTGACAGGGTGACAAGCTCCAGGGTTTTCGAGTGTGGAGGGACTATGGAATTCAGCATCAGCACAAAGAGGTAAACTAAAATGCCCAGAGGAAAACTCTGAACTAATATTGTCGTTCCTGCTAGAAAGAAGGGTGTTAACCCATTCTTAGAACAGCAGTGTTTTCTTCCTTTTACTTGTTAATGTGCCCTAGGATGTGCTGCATTTGATTTAAATGCAGTTCACAGAAAGAGGGTATGATTGCAATTCCTTCTCAATTTTGACATGATGCAAAGGATGAGTAATGCAAACCAAACTCATGATTTGTATCTCTGGTTCCATTTAGCTGATTTTTGAGGTGGAACACATTATGATGCAGTTAGAAAGATCAATAATACTAATTACCTTTATGGAACCCTTGATCGTTGTCCCAAACGATGTGGAAGAGGTATTGTGCTGAAGCAAATGAGCAGTGGTCCTGGCTCAGCAAAAAGGCGTGATGAGGTCACGCAAGGACATTGTGCAGAACAAAACAACACCCAAACAAAAAAACACGGAAGGAAGCGCTCCCCAGAAGGCAGCCTGTGTGCAGGGGGATGCAGGAGACGATGAGGTCTGAAATTGGTCTTTTGCATTTCAGGACGTCCAGACTTTACACATCAGGAAGTGTATGCTGCGGTATACAATGAATGGATTCAAGCATGGGGTTTAAGTTGGTTTTGTGGACTTGTACAGTTTGCCTTTGTTGGCTCTATTTGAGTTTTTGTCCGTCTGCTTATAATTGTGAAAGGCTGAAGACCAGTTGTGGGAAGTCCACAGACACTCTTAAGGTATTATAAACTCTTCTGCCTTTACTATAATCGATACGTACTTGTGTGCTCAGAGCACCCACTGGCAAGGTTTGGGTTTCCGTGCCTCAGCCAGGTCTGAGGAAATCAGCTTGGACTAAAACTTGGCCTTACGCAGGCAGAGATGCTATAAACTTTCCTATATGTGTCCTGTTTACCTCCCACGTTTCATTCTTGACATACAGGGCTGCTTTCTGTTCCAGGTGGTACTTTTATACGCAGCACAAATTCATAACGCAGCTGATGCATTCAGAGTTTTCCTATGAAAGGCTGTTACTGTTCTCTCACACTCTTGGCAGGGTGTTAATGAGATGCTCAGCAGAATGTGCTCAGGAACTAAAATCATATTTCTTTAAATTCTGAATTGAATGGACATATTGTATTGAGTTGGTGACATATGTATGGAGGAGCTCCAGCTGCCAGTTGAAAATTGCCGGAAAGCTTCAAGAAGGAGAAATGGAAAGAACTCACTTTGTGTCTCATCACACGAAACTTGAAAACTGGAAAGACTTAATCCCATGCTTTTTTCACAAAACTCTGTTTTAGTAACAACAGATTATTTTCATAAAGATTGTTGACGGAATTCCTCTGAGATCTCACTTTGGTCTTTTCATGTTTCTTTGTAGTCCAGCCATTTTCATCACATGCTTCTGAGGAACTGACCTGCTACGTATTCTTGAAAACATTCCCTGAAGCTACTGAGAAGCTGAAGTCCTATTTTCAGCCATGTTTAGGCATACGTTTGCATCTTACGTGTCTTTATTATGAACAGATTAAGTATCTTGTTTACCATGTTCTGCCAAATCCTTTTTTTGCTCTAATGGAGAAAGGGTACCTGAGGTTAATCAGTAACTTTTGTTTCAGGTGGTTTATGGACTAGGAGGACAGGCTCGAAGGCCTCTGGTTAGGGAAGTGGGTGATTCGGAGCATCTGCTTAGACTAATGCTCCGATCAGAGCTCCAGAGAAGTTTGTCTCCTCTGGCTATAGAGGCAGCCTCAGGAAAGTCATCTCTCGTGCATGGAATCAGCCTTCAGGGACGCTTTCCTTATAGTCCAAATTTCCATTGCTGCCTGCTTTCAAGTCCTCTCCAGTCTGCACCCATTCAAGCTTCCTGCTCCCTCTGTGCCTATGCTCTTCAGTCATTTGTTTTGACTCTCAGTCCTTCACAGCACTGAACCTTTCTGCTTTGGCTGTTTTTTCTCAGCCTGCTCAAAATACACTTTTCATTGATTTATGAGTGGTTTATAACTGTCAGCCAGGAGCCTTACAAATGCAAAAATTAAAATTCTAGCAGGTATCTTTAAAAACTTGTTTCTGACCTGGCTTCTCGTGCTGATTCAGCCCTTCTAGACTTCTCTTCGTTTGTGTTTCAGAGCTCCAGCGCAGAATGCAGTGTTCAGCAAGTGTTTCTGTTGTAGTACAAATGTATTTGTAGCCTTACATTCTCACTTTCTGACTTGTTTTCAGTAATTATTCGTTGAAAAATATATAGCAAAGTTACTGCTACACATTTTTTTCCCCCTCTAAATATTCCCTGTTTACAGCATGTTTCCCTTTTCTTACTCAGGTCAAGCCCACTTTTCCCTTTGCTTTTACTCTTTTAGCTTTTGCCATTAGAAACCAAAAAATCCCAATTCCTGATGCTCATGAAAGCAGCAAGCACAGACCTCAGTGATGTGAATTGTCGGGGCTTACTGGACAGGCTCTCTGTTTTGGGGTGGTGTGTTTGTGTTGCTATTGATTCGTGCCTCCCACTCGCTCTGTGGAGTTTGGGATTGAAACTCTTATGCTTTATCTAGGATTTAAAAAGCAAACGGAGCATCACACTGACCTATTTCAGCCTTTTTGTTTTGCAAATGTGCTTTTGGAACTGCCCCGGCTATAGTCCTGCAGTGCTATGGAAAGACTACAGCCGGGATGTTCAGGCTAGGATCCCCTGCAAAAAGTGGGCAGCACGCAACCCACATTACGGGAAAAACCTGACTTCTAATTATGGATAAAACTCAGGTAAGTATTGCTTGTTACTTTGAAATAATTTGTACCCTTAAGTGTATGTAAGTTGGTCTGAAGGGCAAAAGTGATGTCACCGAAATACATATCTTGATCAACATTAAAATACACCGACAAAACAAATGGTAATGACCTCTCCTAACACACAGAGGAGTAACATCCACAGGTATATGCGATCAGCGCAATCAGTATTCTCTGCTTATCTGTCTAAAGCATGCTGGTAGTAAAAACAGCTGGACTGAGCATATTCCCAGATGTGTGGATAGACACATGTCAGTGTTAAAGACAGCAAAAACACATCTGACAAGCCTCAAATAGTGATGATTTTCACACAGAATATCCGACTTTGCTGCAGCGTAAGCACTGTAAAACTCCCTAGCTCCTGAGGTTTGCATGAGAAGCCATGAAAGCAGTTAGCAATGCAACCATGAAGATGGGGTAGGAGCGGTGCCTGCTCTGAGCGCTCCTTTGTGATCGGAGAGAGAGCCCCAACCTTGGGAGCGGCTGGGAAGGGGCTGCAGAAGAGGCATCAGGAGGCAACGGCTGGGAGACGCCTGGGGAGAAGGGGGCAGCACCCCCCGCGTGTCGACAAGGGTGTCTTGCCACAGCTTTTTCTGCTAGTGCTCAGATGTGCTCTGGCTCGGTAGTTCAGTATTGCTTATTTAAAGTCAAATAGCATGAAAGCTATTAAATGAAAACACATGTTATTGAGACCAGTGTGTATTAATTGCAGGAACTGCCAAGCCAATCTGTTATTTTGCTAACTTTGTCTTGATCTTCACCTAGCTGGCGATGCCCAGGCTTTCTGGTAAGGTGCAAACTTTTTATTATTTCAGTCCAGCTGTGGAGTTTGCAATTCCCTGAGAAGTAACAGGCCTCAGGCTGGTGGTCTGCACAGCAGCAACTGTCACCATCTCCCCTCCTAGAAAGAAAAGTCCGTGGGAAGACTGTGGCAACTGTAACATAGCGATAGCTAGACTCCTGTGCCACAGCTTGCTGTCTGCTGCTCTCGCTCCAGCTCTGCTTGGAGGTGTTTATTCTTGGCTTGTCATATGCGAAATCCATGAAGGCTGATTCCACTCGCAGCAGCACAGCCACAAAGCCTGCTGTTGGGTAAAGTGATTGGAAAGCTGAGCAGCTTCTCGCACCACAGCTGTACGGGCTGGCTTATGCTCCGTGTGGGATCTCGTTGTTGTCCTGCCCGGAAGAACAAAACCAAACCTCTCCTTCTCCTGCTGGCTGCGTCCTGGAGTAATGGGTTTCAGTAATAGGAGCACTATGGGCACAGTGAGAAAAGACTACTTTTCTTGCTGCTGTGGTAAGATGGTGAAGGAGAATTAGATATTTAATTAAAAACCCAAACAAATTTCAATGATGGGAAATAATACCCCATCCAGATGGGCAGTGTGTCTTTCCTAGAAGGCTGTATTTAAAATGTGGTCTTCAGCAGAAGGTCTCCTAGACCCAATGTAATGCTGAAGTACGAACAACCAGACTTTGCCTAACGTGGCAGGAGGGCTTTGAGCAAGGAGCACTGGCAACCAGATTCCCCGAGCGGTTGGCACAGCCAGCTCTGCGACCACTGTCCTGCTCAGCTCAAGTACTGCTCGAGAGACAGGTCACGGAGGTAGACACCCTGTTCTTCTCGGTCTTCCCACAACAATGTATCTCAACAACTCCCCCCACCATACACGTTCCAGCTTCTTTTAAGGCTGTTTCACAGAGAGGAAAAATGTACTTCTGTCTGCTCTCATGCTATGGTCTCGTAGCACAAAATTTAGCTGGTAGCTGAAAATACAGGCAATGCAAGAGACGTAAGAATAAAATAGGTTTATTAGAGCTATTTTACATAAAGTAATCAAGACTGAGCAACTTGAAGAACTATACCATGGCAA
>NW_009232789.1:27091-27371 GCF_000690835.1 Fulmarus glacialis
AAGTTACTGAAGTACAAAAGACACATGCCTCATTTGCCTCTGTTTTTATTGGGACCCGTGATGAATGTGACATCCTTGGACAGTCAAACAAGGTAGACAGCACGGTGTGTGTGTATATATATATATGTATATATAACATGTACTGTACACATTTTACTGTTAACACATCTGAAGTTCACTCACACATATCAATTACTTGCTCTAATTCTATGAGAATTTTGCTGGGATGAGGGCAGGTCGCCGAAGCTTTCAAGCTTTGCAGGGAACTATGGGATAACCA
>NW_009232789.1:27410-47099 GCF_000690835.1 Fulmarus glacialis
CTGCGTGCTGCTCTCTCACGCCATGGAGGGTGTCAAGCTAGGGGTGGAAAAAGCTGAACAAGCCCTGAGCTCTGGGGAGAGACATAGCTCTGGGATCGCACATGACTGCTGTCGAGCACTGGCAAGTCCAAATTCATCCGCTGAGGACTTGTGTTTTTCCATTTTAGCATTTAGTAAGCATGACTCTCTGTTAGCTGCACAGAGGTTTAAACTACGAATAAAAAAAAGACGCTTTGTTCCTTAAATCCCAAATTTCATTACAAAAGCTGGTGCTTAGATAGCGATTGCTTTTTATTAACAAAGCAAGACAAATTCTTTAATGAAAAAAAAAAATCCCAGTGCATCAGGTGGCAAGTACACAAATCAGTCTCTGCTGGACATGCGTTAGTCTGGAACGTCCCGGTCCCCAGAGCGGAGCACAGCGGTGGCAGCACGGAGGAGAGCAGGGTGGCGCAGGCTTCCCTCTGTGCCTCGGCCAGCGCGGCCGGGGCTGCTGGGCCCTGGCTGCTCCGGTGCCCGGGCCCGAGGGCACACTCTGCCGTGGCCGGGACCCTGACTGCTGCGGGGAGGGCAAGGGCACCCTGCATCCAGTTTGGGGTGTCCCCACCTTGCTGTGTCTTCTGCACAAGAGTCAACTGGAGCTACTCTCTGAAGCCTGAACGCTTCTTATTTTCTGAGCACAGGCATCTACCCACTTTTTTATCACTGAAGGGGAAGAACATGTTCCTCATCTCGTAGGCTTCTTCTACACTTGAAACTTAACTAAAGGTTTTGGTCCTTTTATAGAGGCAGAGGTTCATGGACACAGGAGAAAGGGGAGAAAACAACTGACCTAAATCCAATTTTTAGAGATACATCCCATTGATGAGGTAATCGGACTCTTCAGATGTAATGGGTCGAGCTTTTTTAAGCTTCTGTCTCACTAAACGCAGTCTGCAAGCAACCATAAGCAGCAGTAAAGCAGTGATGGCCAAGCCTAAGGCTAAGGGTAACACAGCACCTACAACAAGGTTAAGAGAAATTGCGCTTTATTTGATACAGTGAGAAATTGGTAGAGAAAACAAGAATATTTTCTTTAAAAATACAGCTAGTCTATCACTTAGGTGCTAGTATTTGGAGCAACTCATGCTGAGAAACTAAACTGTATAATCATACAAGTTAGGAACAGTTCAGAATATGGAAGTACATTATTCAATTCTTAACTATACTATCTGAATCTATAGCACCTGACTGAAAAACTAACATAATTCAAAATTAATTCACATGGTCGGTCTTACCTGTTTCTGGGACTGGACGACCACCTCCAAGCTGATCTCTCTTTGGCGCAATTATGCCATTCCCATTTTTACCATCTGTTCTTTTCCCTGAGGAACTGTTACCTGCACAAAGTCAAGCAAGATAGATGAATATTGCAGTTCAGTGACTAAGGAAGTCTTATCCACAGGACACCAGAATTAAATAATGTGAAAGCGCTTAAATTTAATTAAAAAAAACAGTTTAAGAACTTATGACTCCTATTGTATAACTTCAATTTTTGAAAGAATAAAATGTAAATTCAATTTTGCATCGCAAACCACAATGCATCTCAACCAAACCCAAGTGGGTCATTTTCCACTGAAAAAAAGACGGATATAAATTCTCTTTTACAAACTTCCATAATGGGGTACAGACCAATCTGAGCTAAAACATTACTAAAGCAGTTATATGTAGGTGAAAATGAGGCTATTTCAAGTTATGTTAATCTCCACCCTTGGAACTTGTAAACTGGGAAACGCATAGGTTGGGTACACAAATTGCCTTAATTTTGCCTGTTACCTGACACATACAGATGCAGAACTTACATACTTGGAAGACATAAAAATACATGACTTGGAGTCACTTCAGCTTTGTGTAGTACAGAAGATACAGCAGAGCACTGTAACTACACAAGAAGAGACAATGCATAGTTTGCTGCTAAGAAGCGTTCGTCTTGGGAGTGCAGGCGGCTGCAGTTTTGCTTCACAGGAGCAAAGAGTAACTCAGCTGGCACTCCCTCCTCCTGCCCTCCCACTGAAGCCCTACACCAATAGCTTGGTGGGGACACTTCGTGCAAGAACGCCAGCTTAATCCACCAATACACCCTCGCAAAAATCAGAAATACGCCTATGTTTTTAAATGTAATGACTATATTTGTTTTTTACTGATAAATATTGAAGGGCACTTTGTGCTGTGATGTATTTGCTGGCAGCCCTCAGAACTGTGAATGCCAGTGGAAACATACTATGCTACAAGGCCTGTAAAATATGAATGTGAAACGTTGTAATTGGAATTACGTATAGTGGTGGGTGTTTAGGAAGTGTTTAAGTCAATTAGCTTGGAACATGCACCACGCTAACTCCCGCCCACCACCACCAGCTCCGAAGCACTGCAGAACCCTATCAGTGGCAGCAGCAAATACACACGACCATTAATTAAAGCTTAAAATGTTTCATCGATACTGGCATGAGGTTAGTGCTAATGTCCCCACTCTAAGGCACTGCGCAGTCTCCCAGGCTCTAGCTTTATTGCCCTGCCTTTATGGCTAGGGGTGCATAAACACTGACTTCACCTGCGAGGAAATGCCTTAGAAACAAGCCGCAGCCCTCCTTCTCATCCGGCCTCTTTAAGTTGTCTGGCATGTAAGGGGGACATAAGGAACTCTGAAGAGTAAACTATCCTGTACCCATATGGTATCAGAGCTGTGCAAAATAACCTAAATGTAATTGAGACCAAAACGAGCAGCTGTTTTCTGCTTCTGTCTTCCTTAAATGAAATTAAATGAGTATTTGTCTTTATTTTGGAAATACCCAAAAGACATTGACTCTTCTTAGAGCTGCTCCAGCCTGTATGACAAGGCTAGATCTGAATGCCTGTTCTATACATTTGTTTCCCTGCCATTTAAGTGAAGCTAATATTTAAGTCAACTGCTTGTAAAGACATTTGGCAAATATATCTGGAGAGAAGTTTAGCGGGAAAATTTTGGAAGGGTAGAAGAATTACAGAATCCTTTCAATAAAACTTGTAGGGTTTTGTTAAGACTTGTGGCTGTTCTTATAGGACTGGAGGGGCTATCAGAGTCAGTACTGCTCAACATCTTATCTGTTATCAACTAGAAAACAAAGAGAGATTTCCCCAAACAGGTTTAGGAGCCTGACAGAAAGCATGTTATGTGGGTTTCGTTTTGTTTTCACTTTCTCTTCATTTTCTAGTCCGTGCCTAGGAAATTGCAATTTATAGCCCTTTCCAGTTACTCTAAATTAGAGATCTAGGTTATGGCTACTGCTGTTGATTCCTCTGCTGCAAAAACATGACTAAGGCCTGGGCACTCAGTCAAACATTGTAATCCCAGCCCTGAACAGTACCGCACAACAGCTGGCGCGGGCAGCCTGGGGAGAGGCAGAGACCCCGTGCCAGGGGAATGCAAAGCTGTTATGGTGATTTATACACTTGAGTTGGCTATGCTGGGGAGTGCAAATCTTCAGGCTGCTTGTGAATTCAACTCATCTGCATGACCGTGTTTGCTATACTGGCTACCGCTGCTTAGAAACCAGCCCATTGCTCACTCCAGTGTGCTGTGCTGCAACTGTATTTTTGCTATATTCATTTACAAGTGCAGCAATGCCTGAATATGCAGCTGGGCTTGAGAGCTTCCCTGGAAAAGGACGCTGGGGCACTTCGGAGGCAGCCATGCAGAAATGCTGCGCTGGCCTTTGGTGGAGATGCAGACTGGGTTACTTCACTATGGAGATATGTGTGCAAAGGAAAAGGACTCCTTTATTGACATCAAAAGCCTCTTCCTGCATCTGCTCCCAACTACGAAAGAAAATGTTTGGCCTTTCAGCTTGGGAAAAAGTAAACCATGAGTCTGTTGCAGAAGACTCCATGCCCTGAGTGCCTGAGGAGGTTATCTCTAAGTTGGACTTGGTGTTCCCCCGGAGTCAGCCTTCTGTAGAGGAATCCCACTTGAAAGGCAGGCGTGCAGAAAAAGATTCACTCATTGTCAACAATGAATGACTTTTTTGGGGTTTTGTTTTGGTTTGGTTTTGGGTTTTTTTATCTCTTTACCATGAATAGGTCCCCTGCTAGGTCAGGTAGAAGTTTTAAAAGTCCTTACCTTGGACTCGCATATTTTCACATTTTCATACTTAAGCGTAAATCCTTAAAAAGCTTCTATCAAGTCAAAGCCAAACATGAGGGGCTACTGGAGTAAAGAAGGCAGGTTAAGGGAAATTGGGAACAGAGAAACTATTAGGAGAAAATGAATTCTGGGACAAATTTCCCTTAGTATTACCCTCATAGGCAGAAAGAAAACTGCTGTGAGGAACTATCCCACCGCCCAAAACATTATAGCTTAGCCCAGCTCCTTTTATAATGGAGAAAAGATGGTCCTTGACAAGGAGGTCCCTTTATTGGTTCTCAGAGATGAAAGCTGCTTATGGGGAGGTAAGTAGAAGGGACCTGTCTTTATTGGTACTGTAACCACCACTGTAATAAAAACAAATGTAAAAAAGAAAACAAAGCAACTCCCCAGTCCTGCAACTTCGCGGGAAAAACTTCTGTTCTTTCAAAGTCAGCTGAAAGCTGAAAGCTCCTGTATCAAGCATTGTGTCTAGCAGCCACCTAGAATGTGCCACGTGCGTCTCCAGTAGGTAAATTACCCTTAATATTAACACCACCTCTTGCTCTGCCTTGCAGTCACTGGATCTAAGAGCATCATTATTTTCCTTCCTGGCTTGTATTTCCATGATGATCTGCAAATGCCAACTAAGAACTAAGACAAATGTAGCCCTGAATGAAGTGCTCTCAAGTGAAAACCTGGAACCTGTGCGGCCGCTTAATGTGTATCTTAAGTAGAGAGCACTAGGAAGAAATTTAACCCTATCCCAGCCGAAACCAGGACAACCATGTTGACATTGAAGTCACTAAAGCTTGTTTTTGAAATTTATTTATAATAGTAAATTACAAATGGATGCTTGCAAAGTCAACTCTAGGCCAACATTATTGTCTTGGTCCAACAAAGACCTTTACAGTGTGACTTGGAGGCACAGGTTCTGCCTTGGCACCAGCAGCGGGTCCGGCGCTGTCTCAGGAGACAGTCCATCCCAGAACAGGATTTCTGCCAGTGGAACTGCTGAACTTTTGAGGCGGTTGGTATGATTTCTATTCGGTGCTGTTTACCTCTCCTCAGAAATGCATTTAGCAATTATTGCCCTCCCTAACACTTTTCCAGACGGGCTTCATGGAGCTGCTCCAGTGGTTCTGTGACTCTCATTTTTGTAGCACCTAATTATTAGATTTGGTCTGTAACCTCCTTGAGATGGCAGTGATGGAGAGAAATCTAATTAATGGATCTGGGTGGATTTTTAGGAATAGGTTAGATGCCTGTCTCCTCAACTCCATAAAGACTGTGGTGCTTGCCAGTGGGGCAGGACTTGAATCTCTCTGGACCTCCCGGACTCATTAACGTCCAGCACGTGACTCTTACGGAGTTTATATCTCTGTATTAGAAGACAAGAATTCAGAGCAGATTTTAGCAGTTGCACTTTGGACCCAGGAACCCAGCACCTCTTCATGTCCCATCACATGCATCCTCTTTGGAACTGATCCATAGGCAAATTAAAAATTCTCTGAGCTGTTTGCTGCTTTTTTGGTTAAAAGTATTGGGCTCCTGGGTCAGTAAGGACTGGGTCCTTCTGTTCTACAAGGAAATCCTTAAGTATCATTTAACTGAAATTAAATTCTGACTGAGCCTTGTCAAAAGAGCAATATTAAAAGCACAAGAATTAAAACCAGATGTGGTCAGCTGGAAATCCTGCCTGTTTAAAATTAAAAAGATTACAACAGCTTCTGGTAGTACACTAATCACTGAAGTCCTATCACATTTTTTTAGTTTTGTAATATTTCTTTTCTTTTATCGTCTACTGCTGTGTAAAAGGCTACCTTGAGAGCAAAAACGGTGCAAGTAAGTCACTGTGCAATGGGTAAACACAGAAAATGACTATGCAAAAGTGCCACACTTTTACATGCACTTCCAATTATAACCTCTGATTATAGGTTGCCGAAGTTGGTGACCTCAATTCTGGTTTTACTTCTGGATTCACAAGCCCACTGATTTTTGAGACCTACTTAGCAGCTAACTTTCCATTGGAGCCTGCAGTGCCCTTTGGCAATTTGATGTTTAGTTTTGGTGGCCCCATATCAGGTGTCACTCAGGACTATGCGAGCAAGAAGGGTTTGGGGCAGACTTCAGAATTTTAAGTCATTCCAATAAGGAGCACCGAAGTCATCTACACTGCCAGAAAAGGGGGAAACATTTGAGAGAGGACTTTGCTATCAGTTCCTACACATTCACCAAGGCAGTCAAATTATTGAAGAATGTTGTTTTCACTCCCTTTGCGGTCTCCACAGACGAAGGACAAGCATCTGAAGAAACATCAAAGGGCCGACCAGGGAAGTGCCCTTTACAAGAGTCAGCAGCAGAGGGCGCTGAGCACTGCTCTGTTGTAACGAGAAAATAAAGCTGTTTATGATTAGCTGCATCTTGGGTAGCAAGTATCAGCCTGAACTCTGAAGAAATGAAAGTGGGAGGTCTCACACTCATTTTAGGCTCTGTGCACACAGTTTTGCCTTCATTCACTTGCCATTTCAGTTCATTTTAATTTACCAGTAAGAACCTTAAGAGACACACCAGTTTCATTGCAACTTCTGGAGTTTTACAAAGGCAAGGAGTGGTGTCTCTGCCTGTAACATCACTACACACTGACTCACAACAGGCTTGCAGCCACTACGGAGAATACTACTGGGGACCTGGGTTCCTTGTTACCAAAGACTGAGCCTTCTCTATAGTGATAAAAGATTTCTCCTGCCCTGGAGACACGCTTCAGAAAAAAAGTGCCCATAATAATTCAAGATATTACTTCAGGTGGGAAAAAAAAGTCATCTATTAGCACCAGGAGAGATGCAATTACTTTCACGCAAATTTAACAGTGCTTCGTTATGTCCTCCTGAAGGTATGCCCCTACAGATTTGAAGAGCCTTATACATCAGCTTACACAACTGAATCTGCGGCAGAATTTGTATTTAGCTCACTGTATGTTTTCTTCCTTAAGACAGAATTCTTCTCCTAGCATTTCTACATTTTAACTTTCTTTTTGCACCTGGTAAGAACCAGACTTCACTTTATAAAGCAATACCTAGCTGTAACTTAATTATTACAAGCTTCTTTTGCATTTTGTACATTTGCAAATTTTTACTCTTAGCCAGGCGCCAAAAGACAATTTCATCAAATTTAAGCTGCAAGACATTTTCCTCTTTGAGAGAGAAAGATTTATTGAAACTGGCTAATTTCAATTCTTACCTGGCACAAATCCACTGATTTGTTTCTTTGGTCCCTGAGAAAGCGATTGGTTAGACATGTCTGCATCCACTGAAAGAAGTGGTTGATTCCTGGCAGTGGCTTTCAGAGTGTTCTCTGCAGAGAAGTTTTCATCTGTGTTTTCTGTCAGTGCTACAGTCCTTTGCTGGGTAGTGCCAAGAGCTGCGTGAGTCACTGTCTTCCGGCCCGGGCTGACTGTGTTAACAGAAACAAAAATCATAATTTTTATATAGAATTGAAAGGAATGGGAGTGTTCTGATGGAAGACCCTGCGATATGGGCCTTGAGGCAGGCTAAACAAGTTCATCAGGTTCAGACATATGATGAAATGTGAGTTCCAGATACATAGCAAGTTAACAATTGCCCGCTGTCACTTCTTAAGCAAGAGTATATACATGAACGCTCAAGTGAAATCCAGCAACTGAAATATCAATGGAAGAGTGGTTAGCCATCATGCCAATTCACCCGCTGGTGATTTTCATTCACTTAGCTGAGCATGGGCACATATTGAGGATGACTAATAAAAGCAAACAGAGCGATGGTGAATCAACTGGTTCCCCTACGTACTCACATTTCCAGTGTTTCAGATTCTTGCAAGGTGTGTAACTGCACTTTGAAGCATACCTCTAAGACACCCTTTCAGATCAAGACCAGGGTCCTTGTTTCCAGAATCATCATGCAAGTAAAGAACTGGTAAATGTTGAGAACTCTAACACAAAATCTTCCATTTGGGGACCTTGGACAGTTTTGATACGCTTTGAAGAAAAGGGAGTTTCTGAGCATCTGCTGTATGCGGACATTAAACCGTCCCACGTGCTATTGCCAATGAAAGGCTCTACGGTGGGCGCAAGCTGCTTGCTTACGGGGAGAGAGGCCACAGAAGGGGCGTCATTCCCCTTTGGTCATTCAGGCTGCGGTTACTTTCACAATCTACACAATCTACACTGGCCCAGTAAACTTACAGTTCTGGCAGAAAGTTTCATCTGATCCATCAGGGCACTGTCTCACACCATCGCAAGCAAATGTGATGTCAATGCAGCAGCCATCATCGCAGATAAACTGGTAGCGAGAGCAAACCCCAACACAGGCTGTTGAGAAACAATTCCCAAATTACCGAAAGAGAAATCCAAGCAGTAAATACTGAGTCAATGACTAAAACCTGCAGCACCAAGGAAAAAGCAAAACCACGCTATGTCAAGAAGGCCCACGAACAAGGCAGAAAGTTCAAGAAAGGCCAGGCTCAGCTATAAGATGCTATATTGACACAGAAGCTAATATAGCTAATAGCTGTTCCTGGCACCCTCATCACTATTCTGGCAACCTCTTTACTACGGGAATACTCAGCCTGGAGGCTGTTGCACCTTACACCTTGTGCAGCACCCCTACAGCACTTTAAACTCTGCTGGCGTAAGCTGAGAGGAGATCTTTCCAGGCTTAAAAGACCCAGGACAGTCCTGGAAATAAATAAATGAAATCTCTATGGCTGTAACTGCATCTCTCCACACATAATTCCTACTATATACACATTCTGGATTTCTGACACTATGTTATTTTACATGCACGCATATGGACTATATGGGATCTTTTATGGCATGTTTTCTGCAACCTATTTAAAATACTAAAAGAATGCTTGTCATTTATTTACATCAGCAATGTAAATCCAATACAGCACATGCCAGAACAGGACCAAGCACAAGGTCTCACAAGTGACCTTCACCAGAAAGAACTGATTGCTCCCTGCTTTAGTATTTAGATTCCCCTGGAAATGGAGAGTGTCCCTGGACATTTCATTTTGCATACTCAAAGCTTTCCTGAAACCCACTCTGACCTTGTAATTATGAAGTGTTCATATCCGTGCTTTTGACTTTCCAGCAGCGGCGTAGTTCATTACTTTGTAAAGCACTATCAAATTCAGTGTTTGGTTAATGCTGTAACAGCAAATCAATTTGCATAAGGAAGTCACAGCCTTTGGTTGTTTTCCTGCTATGTACCAAAAAGCTGCGCAATACTAAGGAAAGTATGGCAGGCACGCAGGCACCTGTTTAAAACCCTTAAAACCATACTTAGAAAATGCATCTCCTAAACTTCAGCACTAATAATAGCACCGGTCTTGCATGCATTAAGGCACTGTGGACTGGTTTAACTATAGCAGTAGCACTTGAATTGCAAACGGACTTGGGGAATTAGAAGAAATAAAAAGGCAGCAAATCCTCTACATGCTCCACCCAAAAAATACCACAGATACCCACAGCGGCAAATAAATAAATCACCAAACCTCTCTGGCTGCTTTAGCTAAACATTAACGAATACAACTGTATCATCCATTACTGGAATACAGGCATTATTAAACAGACTCATAAAGTGTTTTTTGTAATATTAATTTATTGCCACTGAGACTACCCTCTCACGTAGAGATATTGCACTGGTGCAGAGCAAAGTTTTTACTGGTTCAGCTGAACATAGTCATGATGCCAGTTTAACCTTTACTTTGTGCCAGAGCAGCAGATCTCTATTAGCAACTTGCTAATTACAATGTAATTAGAAGTTATTGCATTGAAGAGTGCAGAATTGATAGCCACTGAAATCTAACTTACCTTCTACCCTTTATGCTTTTTACATGTTTCTCGAGCTCAGAGTTTTAAAATGATGGGTCAATTCCAGTTTCAGTTTCCCCACTAACAATAACAACCATTACACACATTGCTTCGATAACAACCATTACAGAGAAAAGCTTAAATGCATGAAAACAAGAAACCATCCCATCTTTTAGACTACAGAGACAGGCCAATATTATTATTAGTTTGTTTGTCACACCTACTATTAACCGCTTTTAGCACAATCCTTGTCACGTTCCATGCACCGTCTGACTATACAATGAACTGTTACGATGTGCCTGATACACACGGCAGTATTTCATTTTTCCAACCCTGCATGCTTATTAGCAACACAAGGCTGAACATTTAAATGCTTGAAAGTATTATTGCTCTAACATACATGCTTGCTTGCTTCCTCAGTTTGAAACAGCAATCCAAAACTGAAAGAGATGTCATTATGTAATGAATAAGGGCAAAATAATACACTAGAAATGGAGAGTAAGATTTCTGCCTCCATCAAGACCCTTGCTCTGAATACCATCCCCCGGGTGTCACACAGGCAACAGCTCCAGCCATTTTCTCACCTACTGCGGAATGAACCATGGGCAGAACGGTCACAGAGATGTTGTCAGAGCACTGCTGACCTGCAGTGTCTGTCACAGTTAGCTGGAAAATATACCCGCCTTCCTGGACATGAGAGAGTTTCAGTGTTCCTGGCTGTGGTACCTGATTAAAGAAACACAGTGAAAAAAAAATGGTATAAAGGATCCGTCCATAAACTTCTAGGAATAGGGAGCTCATTTCTGTACGATGCTTTTCATGCATGTTAAATACTTCTCTTAGGTCTAGCCAGCCCAATCCGGCTGTATGTGTATCAACCTGTAATGTTTTGGTCTTTTTTTTGCATCCATTTGTAAAAATAAACATGCTTGATATTTATGTACTGTTTTTCACGGTACACTCAATTACCCAGAGCTGTGGATCTTAGCACTGGAGAATAAACGGAACCATAAATTTAACTCAATTTTTCAGTAGTTAGAAATGTAATTTTAGAGGGTAGGCAGTAAAATATTTTGCTCTCTATTGAGTTAGTCTTTAGACAATATACATGTATTCACAGAAGTTACTTTTGCTATACGTTGATTTTTGATAAGGTGACTGATAGTACTGCTTTGTTAATAAGACTGCCCACCTCTGTCCAGTATGACATTTAATGTAGTCACTTGCAACTTTTACAAATTGCCAGACTGAATTTTTCCATGCCCCATGCTGAATTTCCATGCCTCGCTCTGAACTGCAAATAAGTTCATTTATAGTGAGTGACCTAAACATTAGGTTTCAGAAAGTCATGTGTGAGAGAGAGAGAGATAAGAACAGTTTAAATTTGATTAGATCATTTTAAAAAAAGCAAAATAACTTATTTTATGATAATTTAAAACAGGTGCCAAACTGGTATTACTAGTACAACGGTCATTTAGAAATAAGTTTTTATAAAATGAGTATGGTATTTGTATCAAATGCTGAACTTTTTCTAGCCTTGTGACAATTACTAGTCATAAATAACTTCAACTGTCTGAGAATGCAGTAACACATGCTTCAGTAACTACAGAAGCTCTGCAGGTTTATTGGACATGTAGTGTTTTTTTACAAATGAAGCATACAGGGCTATCTTTATAAGTACCTGAAAGGTACATTAAAAGCCACTGTGGCTATCTTTAATATTAAAACTGAAATTCAATGAAGACCTTTGGTTTTGCTTATTTAAAGTTGGTTTTCGTGCCTCAAAGAAAACAGGAATTTTCGATAAATATAATAATAGAATCCTAGACCTAGCTTTATAGCAGGGTGTATTGATAAATTCATTTTTCTCATCTGGTAAGTGAATTTCCTAACTGAAATTTCTTTCCTTTTCTAATTATCCGAATGCACTCAGTTATCTGATTTTGCTGTTGATTACCTCCTGATGGAGTATATGACTCTTTAGAATATTATTCTTTATTGTATCACAGAAATAAATATGCTGTAAAAACCACCTGCTGCTGTTCACCATGACTGCTGGGAGAGCAAATTCGGTATTTAAAACTCATGAGCCGTGGAGTCCAACTGTCTTCTCAGTGCAGAGCCAGAGAAACACCACTGACTTCTGAATATGCCGCCACTCCTTCTGGCGACCTCTGTGCTTTCCTTTTTATCTCCGTCCTGCCCTGAAGAATGCCCAACTGTACTTGCTTTCTTACAAACTTTGGCTCAAACTAGACAGTAAATTTCCAAATAATCAGCATTCAAAAAGCCCAGGAATTGCCCACAAGTGTCACAGAGCTGCACAGCTACAGCATGTGGGTAGCAATCTGAAAAGCAAATTATCTAAGAAGCGATAATCAGTCACAATAGAAAAAAATTTCCACTGGCTTTCTTCTACAACACGATAAGATCTCTTTATAGCAGTCGTTCCCCCTCCTGAGCCTTCTATTTATTCTTTGGTACATAAGCGCAGTGCAACAGCTGCCTTTTATCTTCTGTAAACACAGCCCCATTCTCCCTTGTAGCTATAGATTCATATATAGTTTTCTAAGAATAGATGACATGAAATCCAGTAACTTCAGGATAGCAACTAAAGCACTAAAGATAGCAACTGAAGATTGTATGAATAATCACAATTATTAATTCAACTCTAAAAATTAAATTATCATGGATCATCATCAGGGTACATACCTGTGAGAGAAAACCCTGCCCATCTGAACACAATGGAAAACTATCTATCTAAACATAAACCTGTATCAAGATTGTTTTAATTTATCAAATATAAAGAAATCACCAAGATTAATGTTAATTTTGCAGGTTTAAATAAATTTAAGACTGTTCTCTATTTTATGGAGTCACTCAGACTAAAAGTAAAACCATGAACTTTAATTTTTTTAATTAACTTCTGATTTTTGTGTTACTCTAGATATATTACTACAACAGATATATTTAAAGAGTATTTGATTGCTATTTACAGAAAATAATTCTGCAAAGGGTCAGATTAACAACTCTTGATAATAAAATGTTCATTTTATGCAGATGGTGTCTAGAAACTATTCTCAAAGCTTCATTCCGGTCTTTTCTATGTATTATGCTGTTTGCACTCCTTATGAAAGCCTTTTGACATTTTACTTTTCAAGCCAAAAAAGTAATAAATGAAGATAAACAAACTCACAGTGGTCTTTGACATAGTTTCAAATGGCAGTACAGCCTCAAGTAATTCAGAACTGGCTGACTGTAGTCTCCCTTCCACAGATAGGGATCTTAGTAGAAGACAAAACTCGCAAAAGTACGTAGCACTGGCTTAACTAATAATCCCCCTGCTGTGTTTTCTGCAAGGAGTATGGTTATAAAAAATTACTTGTGCATAAATTTCAGTAATATTCACCAGTGAAACCCAACTGTCTTCTTAGGGTTCATCCAGCAGCATGTTCCCTAACCATGACATGGTGATTTTCAATCACCTACATGTTACCTACCACTGCCCTCCAGAAGACTAAGGAATAACCAATTGCTCCATTGAGTTTTTCCATGGATGACAATTTTAGGTTTCAATGCATTTAGCTAGCTCTTTACATTAGGCAAAACTCTGGTTTGCTCCATCATTACAAATCTTGAGTAACTTTGCTGATATTGGTAGTTTGTCCAACTTGTCTTTGATGTTACTGAGCTGAGCAGATGTAAGCAGCAACTGTCAGGTACTGCTCATGGTGGCACAGGTAAACATGACCTCTTGGGTTTTGGACTGCCCCCATTGCTCATGCTGTCCTGTTTATACTCTTCCTATGCATCGGCAGCATTTCAGCAACAGCAAGGTCTACGGTCCACATCCTCTCCCCTTTAACACGTCCCTCCTGCTCTAGGTGGAGTCCCTGCTGAGCCCTGAATATTGTGGGCTGTGAACAGACTATGAGTAGACTCTATGGGTTTGAGACATTTTTCATTTCCTTTTCTGCTGCTCCTACAGCATGCATAAAGAAGGGTTGGATGGAAAATCCCTCTCTTGATGGTTAATTTTAAGTTGAAACCAAATTGCACAGATGCACAGAACTTGTACAGATGCAATAAAACAGTATCTCAAGATATCTTATAATGTCTACATGACCTTATTTCTTTGCAGATTCTCCATAGGCATTGACAGAACACTGTTGGTGAAATATCTTATTATTTTTAGTAATTGAATTACTAAGGTGTCTCTAACCTGGATCACAGAAGCCAAAAACCAAGTGCAGCGAGCACAAACAATGGCGAAAGAGAGCAGAGCTGAAATACAGTAGAGTATTAGCATCTACTTGTTTGCTACTCATGCCATCCTGGATACAGATACAGATGAACTGTATAAAACACTAGAAATAATCTCTGGAACAACCTCCCCAGGGACATGGTAGAGACCCCATCACCCAAGGTATTCAAAATGTGACTGGACAGGGCACTAGATAATCTCATCTAGGCTCCCTGACCCACAAAAGGTTGGACCAGATGATCTTTCAAGATCCCTTCCAACCTGGGCTGCTCTATGGTTCTATGAAATAAATGCTCAAGTTGTACAGTCATCCTAATTTTGGCACCGCGTAGCCATATCCATTTAAATACATTTAATATTTTTAGCTCTACGGTTAAAACTGTGCTATAATGAACGCAACAATCTGTGAATGACCGGCTATGTGCAAGGTTCCATGTGTACCTTCATTTCAACCGATGAGTCACCTTGCAGCAGTGTCCACTCGTACTGCACAATTCCACGGTCATCTGAGCTTTCTCGGCCATCCAAAAGCACCCAGTCGACAGGTGACTGCAGCACAATATCTTGTCCTGCCTTGCACTGTGGAGGCTCGTCGTACTCTTCTTCTTCAATAAAAAAAAGAGAAGCTCATTTATTTATCAGGGGAAGCTGAGTGATTATTTATATAAAACATATTTTTTCTTGGTTAAGGTATTGATTCACTGCTGTGCAACTTCCTGAAAGATAGGACATGTTCATTAGTGCACATTTTGTTAAGTGAAGTAGTATCTACTTAAATTTTAGTTAACTGTTCCATATTCAGTGATGTCTTCAGGAAATAACTGCTACATTAGAAGCACATGGCATAGAAAACCTCTCTGTGTACATGGATGTTTCACTAATACAACAGGGTTCTTAGCATCCGTGTGTTTTTTTAATCTCAATGAAGGAAAATGGAATTAAATATGAATTACATACATATTCAGATGGCAGTTAGTGCACACCTTTTATAGCACTCTGCATAACTTAATACTCTTTTAGTCTCTTTTTATAATACATCATTACAGGGGTGAAAGACTTATTTAACATAAGCTGGCATCTTGGTGAAGCAGTGCACAATAAAACACAACGATTAAAAATAATCAGAAATGACCATCGATTTTAAGTGCGTAATTTAAGACATTCAAAGCTTGATTTTCAGACTATTTAGGATTCGTAGCATTCTGCTATATTCAAAGTACAATTCCTTTTGATTAAAATTGTGAATACTAAGTCCTTTTGCCAATCCGAACACAAGTTTCTCAGGTTAGACTAACAAAACCCATGGTACACTAAGTGACATGGCCTGTCAGAAGTGATTTAAGTCATTTGCTCTGCAACCTTCAGGCAGTGCAGGGAAGAGAGGTGGATAAAATCTCGTTCTACAAGACAGCATTTGACAACTTTAGCCACAAGATCATATCTTTCTGCAGTTCCCTGCCCAAATTTCATTCCTCCTCTGGGCATGGGATGTTCCCGGCACCCTGAAGTGCCAGGGTGCTTTCTGCTCTTGACCTCTGCAAAGAATATCCTGTACAGGATATTGATACTGAGCTCAGAAAAGCATCTACTGAACACAAGGCTGTAACTTCACTCAGTGTGGGCAGGGCTGCAGAAGGAAAGATAAGACACTTCCCTATCCGTGTAATCTCCCTTGCACGTGCTCTTCTCCAGTTTCAAGAACTTGCTTGAAGGCAAGGAGCTCATCGGAGCAGTGGGACAATTTTTTATCACTGACTTTTTACTTCTTGTTTTCCTCAGAAGTAGGTAAGGCACAGAAAATTTCAAGGCAAATGCCTTAAGTTAGGAAAACATACAAGTAACTAAAACCAGGGTCTACTAATAGAAAGTATGAAACAGTTCTTGCTCATCCAGCTGGCACAGGAAGCTTTGCTTAATTTGTATACGCTCAGTTCTCAAACCCAACTATGTTTAAAAAGCAACATTTAGGTGCAAAAAACCAAATACTCTTTGTTAATAAACACCATCATTATGGTGCCAGGCAACTTTTATTTGGTTTATATGAGTTACATACAGTCTTCACACGATTATTTACTTTACCAATCACTGTCAAAAAGAGGCCGACCTGGGTCTGAAACAGCACAGCCCATTCTTCCGCTTCTACCTTGCAAAGTGGTTTCATGTCACCTCTCTGGTTTAAATGACTCGATCAATGCCCTGCAGGGGCAGAGACAAGCCCCGCTTCCCCTGGGCCCCAAGCAACAAGGATCTTCTCTTCCTGGACTAACTTTATACTCCAGCAGCCTGAGTTGCAATGGAAGGACCACTTCACGTTGGGGCAGGTCACAGAAATTCTTGCTAAAGATGAGTGAGGGACCACGCTCAGGCCTCTGGTCCCAAAGGATGGAGGCACCATGCCTTCGCTTGTAAGACACCAGAACATCCTCAGAAAGGTAAATCAATGGCAAATCAGCTTGTCTCTTGCCCTAGTGAAGAAAAAACTGGCCTGAGAGAGACATCTGGCATGAAAGGAGACAGCCTATTGAGCTAAAGACTCTCTTTCCACAGCAGTGTTTTAAACAATGGAATACATTATCCTTAAAGAGTGAAACACCTCCAAATCTGGGGAATACATGTTTCTGAGAAGTCAGCATAAAAAAGCAAGGAGGCATACTCAGGAGCCACTTACAACCACCGCTCATGGGAGTAAAAGACTATCAGCCACAGGTTAGCAGAAAGATCAAGCTCATAAAGCATCTTTTAACTTCCACTTCAAATGATTATTTAGACTGAGTGTAAATAAGCAATATGAAACTGATATACCAGATCAACACTCTGAGATGCTGGAGCTGGCTGCCTTCTAGAAAAGGGGCTGCAACTTTATGAGCAACCCTTTTTTCTTAGGGGGTAAGACAACAGGCTTAATTTGTTCTGCTTCCTCCATCCTTTATACAGACTTGGCCGGCCAATAATGAAGCTGCCAGCCAGTTGTCTGAATGAAGGCTTTGTTATAAAAGGTTTTTTTACTATCGATACCTGAATTTCTTTGATATCAGTTTACCTTTGTGTGGAATCCTCCATTGCTCACCACTAGTGAGTATCACAGAAGGAAAGTCAGACATTTCTGGTGAGGCACTCAAGTCTTCTTTCTTTCTACGTAAAAAATTTAAAAATTTACCTAACAAAGGCAAAAAGGATTACCTCTTCTTTCAGTATAGGCATACGGGGTTTCATTGTTAACCCAGCACAAACTGCCTGGAAGTGCAAAGTAAATCCACAGCTAAACCAGCACAAACTGGGTGTAAAGTGAAGGGCTTGGATTTACACTGGAATGTTCAGTCCAGAAATTCATCCTACCGCTGACTGTTCTGGAAGTACACAGAGATACACTTGATCTGAAGAATACTGTCATTAACTGCTCCCAGAATTAAACATGCAATTGGTTTTGGTTTACTGAACATTTTTAACATAAATGAAACCACAACACCCTAGAGGTCACTGTATACTAATGCTCAGAAATATTTTGGAATTACAAATACACCATGTTTATGGATGAATGTTTGGGATTATAAAAAAGAAAACGGTAGAAGACAACATCACAGTACACTGAAAAAAAAAAGAACAGGTGAAATGTGATGCCCTTGTGACAGAAAATCTTGAAATGCAAAGCTCTTTCCTCTATTTCCTAAATTCAATCATGGGGTGACATAAGGGAAGAGAGTTGTATCTTCATCACCCTGTGATGCATTGTTGTCCAGATTAATTTTCCAATGCAATTCAAGATTGCAGTGGTAACATAACATCAGAGAGCAAAATAATTCAATCTTCATTTTATCTCTCCTGGTCTATGTCACGGCTGACAGATGTTTGAATAAAAGTTCATCCTCCTTCGTGGCTCTGCTTCAGCTCCAGTGTAATTGCATTAAGAAGTCATAATCTCCTGTTTCCAATACCACCATCACCCACAAGGCAGACTTTCAAATAAACCCAACAGGACACAGAACAATTTGCAGATTAGGAATTGAAATTGCCTTGCAAGCCCAGTGCTGATGGTCACGAAAGCTGCCTAAAAGGCAAGGCATTCAAGAATGCAAGAGTTCAAGGAATTCAAGATTTCTCATAGGTAGAGTATCATTTGAATGATTTATATTTATTATTTATATCGTGCCATAACTGCACTCTACATTAGGGCCAAGTTTTAATGGAACTAAGGCAGTTCAAAATGATGAAGGACGTTTGAAGATATTTTCACAGGTTTTCAAAAAAGCCTAATTCTCTGTGACTTTGATGCAAAATCTAGTCTTAAGCCTTCTATCTTGTAAATGCATACAGGGTTATAAAACATAATTACCCAAAAGCTGCTACATAAATAGTACTGTGAATCTAATACTTCCCCCACTGAAAATGTCAAAATCGTACCTTGGGTTATTCTGGCATCTTAAGATCATCTTTACTGCCACAAGTTCCTCCCTACAGCTCCCTAGTTTACCTGCCCATGCACTTTGCAAAAAATATTTAGGCATTGTAACTCCTCTAAAAATTGAGCCCCGGCTCTGTCTTATCTCCAGGGGATTCCCGCTGGCATTCTTGTAAAACGGGCAGGACTGGATGGACCTCAAGCCTGAGGTCTCCCCTGCCAAGGGAGCAGTAACAGCAGGTGCCATCTGGACGCAGAGTTTTCATTCATACCACCACTCGGCTTTCTTCATGTTGTGTGCAGTGACTAATTTACTTAAGTTGAGATGTATTGCTGAAGAAGATGAAGAAGAGGACATTTAGGAAAGTATTGTCAACAGAAGATAACGAAATTAAGACAAAATGAATTAAGATGCAACTGTTTAACAACAGGAGCCGGGGGAGCGTGAGTAAGTTCTTTGGATCAGATGCTAGGAAACTGACGCCAAATTTAGAAATTCAAACTTGTTTTCATCTACAGCTGCTCGCTCTGGATTACGTTGTTCTTAAATACGCTTCAGGGCTGAACAAACTGCTGCTTTTGATGTGGCCCAGGCGGTTACATAGAGTCTCCATGCTGCCCCTGGACTACCTGTGAGATACCCTTTCCTTCAGTCTAGCTCTGAAGTTCTTAAGCAGGAAAAATTCTCAGTTAAGTGAATGAGAAACCCACTTAGGCGATAACTTTCCGACAGCACCCCAAGGAGAAGGGCACGCTCTTGCTCGGCTGCTGTGTAAGTCCCTCTCAGGCTACTGCACCAGGTTCTGGCGCAGCTGGCACCAGCAGCGCACACTTTTCGGGGCGCCCAGCACCCGCAGTTCCCCGGGGGAACCTCATCCACGCGGCTGGGACATCTCTAGTCCCCCCGGGGGTGCGGGGCCCGTGAACGCGCTCATCCCACCGCCCGGCTCCCGGCTCCCGGCCACCTGGCGCGGTCACTCCCAAGGCTCCTCACAGGCGGAGGTGCGAGCGCCGGGTTTTTCCAAACTCGCACAGCCCGCAAA
>NW_009232790.1:0-258 GCF_000690835.1 Fulmarus glacialis
CGAGACGCAGGCGGGGTTTCTAAAGAGCAAGAGAAAAGGCGGCGGTGGGGCAGGGGGGGCACGTCGCCCTGTCGGGGAATTCTCTCTTTCCAGCTAGGGCCCGTGCAGTTGCTCAGGCAACTCTATTCTCTGGCCCCCGGGGGCTGCGGGGACATGGGTGCCTGCCACCAGCCCTGATGTGGTCTCTGCTGGCTCCTCGCAGGGTCCCCACCGTCCCCGTGAAGAACCTCACTGGCTCCAGCCCCGTCAACCCAGCAC
>NW_009232790.1:285-1736 GCF_000690835.1 Fulmarus glacialis
CCCCAGGGGGGGCTTCAGCTCCAGCGGGGCGGTTTTTGGGGGGAACATCTGGGGTTTGGGGTGATGCTGGTTCCTCAGTGCCGTTTTGAACCCCCTTGCCCAGGGATCACAGGGATCCTAATGAGTGCGGCCGGGCTGCCTGTCTGCCTGACACGGCCCCCCAAGCTGGTGCTGCATCCCCCGCCTGTCAGCAAAAGCGAGATCCAGTCCATCCCCGGCATCTGCCACACCTGCCCGTCCACCCCCGGCCCCCCCCCCCCCTGCCGCAAGACCACCAAGAAACAGGCCAAGAAGGGTGAGGAGGCACTTTGCCATTTGGCCCCTCTTCCTGTCCTCCCTTCCCTACCCTGGTTCCCCCCATCTTCTCCTGCCTCCAGCAGTGGGTTTCCCCTGTGCTGCCCTCCAGCCCCTCTGACTCTTGCTCTCCCGCAGGTAAAACCCCGGAGGAGGTACTGAAAAAATACCTGCAGAAGGTGCGGCATCCGCCGGATGAGGTGCGAGCAGCGGGGGTCAGCAGTGGGGTCAGCAGTGGGGTGTCCCTGGGGTGCTTTGCTCTGGGAGGAGCCACTGGGGACATGGGCAATACCCCCATGCCGTGCAGGGGTCTCCTGCCGCCCCTCATGGCTCTGCCCTGTCCCTGTCCCCCTCCGAAGAGGGGCTGAGTGCTGCATGCACGTATTGGCTGACCCCTGTGGTGGCCCAGGGTGACGGCATGGCACCAGGGGTGGGTGCTGGTCCGTGGGCAAGAGCAGGGCAGCTCATCAGCCCCGTGTCCTCAGCGAGACTCTGGCTGCATCCGTCCATCTGACCCCTCTCCTCCCCTTCCATGCAGGACTGCACCATCTGCATGGAGCGCCTCTCTGCACCCTCTGGCTACAAGGGACCCCAGCCGGCCGTCAAGCCCGACCTGGTGGGGAAGCTGGTGAAATGTGGCCACGCCTTCCACCTCCACTGCCTGGTCGCCATGTACAACAACGGCAACAAGGTGCAAGGCTGCAGCCCCGGGGGATGCCTGAGCCCCCGGCTCGGTGACCTGTGCTGAGCTCCACCTGCCCTTGGTGGGATGGTGCTCCAGTCCTGCTGCCCCGGAGGCCTTTGACCTCCCCACCCTCATGGAGAGTTTAATTTTTATCAGCAGCAAGCACTTCAGGACCACTTAATCAGAAACCAGGGTTGCATGGGTGTCTTTTCCCCCCACTATGCCCAGTTTTACGTCCTTGCTTTCCTTCCCAGGGTTAGTGGCAGTGAACTTTGATCCCTGCATGTCTGAGCAGAGCTACCTGGCATCTGGCGCCAGGCAGTGCTTTTCTAGCCTCAGGTGGGCTTTCCTGAGTCCCCTGCAAATGGCCCTTGTGCTCGACATTTCCAGGAAAATGCGTTTCACGTTGCTTGGGGTTTTTTAATATTTATTATCTTTCCCTCTTTGAAAAAAAAAAGCAACCCAAAAAAAC
>NW_009232790.1:1769-3629 GCF_000690835.1 Fulmarus glacialis
ATGAGGAAGAGAAATGCAGACCTCAGGTTTTTGGTTAAAGTTGGGTTGCCATAGCAAATTCTCCCAGTCCTACCCCCTGCTTCCTGAGTGTTTTTGAAATTACTGTTTTCATGATGAAAACAGCATTCAGTGCTGCTCAGGGATGAAGTGCCCGGTCTGGCTCGGTGCTGGGGGATACCGGTTTCATTATGTTCCCCTCTTTTCCTGCTCTCAGGATGGGAGCCTGCAGTGTCCCACCTGCAAAACCATCTATGGGGTGAAGACAGGGACACAGCCGCCGGGGAAGATGGAGTATCACATCATCCCTCATGCGCTGCCTGGCCACTCTGACTGCAAAACCATCCGCATCATCTACAACATCCCCCCAGGGGTGCAGGTGTGGCCTGGCCCTATGCGCAGGGAGGTACATGGGTGGTTCCCAGTGGGGGCTGTTGGCCCTTGTCACCGCTGTGTCACCCCTGGGTCATGCTGCCGCTCACGCCTTGACTTCAGGGCTCCGGGTTCAATGATGTCTCGGGAGCTGCGTGTCCGTAAGGATGTTGTGGGAAGTCTGGGGTACATTTGCATGAAAGTGTTGGCCTCATCTGCTTGGTGGTAGCGGGGATGGTGGCGTTTAGGGCCACTGTGCTGGAACGTGGCCGCCCAGCACAGCAGCGAGCAGCTCTGTGTCCACTGAGGTGGGGGGGTTACCTTGTGCCCAGAGCATCCTTCTGAGCTCCAAAAGGGTTTTGTTCCTCTCCCACTCCACACACTGCAGGGACCGGAGCATCCAAACCCCGGGAAGAGCTTCACCGCCCGTGGCTTCCCCCGGCACTGCTACCTGCCAGACAGCGAGAAGGGCAGAAAGGTGAGGGGCTCACCCTGGCGGCTCGAGCTGGCCAAGGCATGCTCAAGAGCATATTGAGCGGCAGAGGGAGTGAGCAGCTATTTGGAGTACAGGGAAAAGCAGATAGGGCTTATGCAGGCAAATCTGGGTGGAGGTTTTCCCTGTAGCCCATCTGGCATGCTTTCCAGGAGCCCAGTGACGTTCCCCTGTGCTGGGGGAGCTCTGCAGCCTGGTCCTGCTATTAAGGTTGGGGTAGGACCCCACGCTGGGATCCCGAGCTCCCTGGGAGGGCTTGGCTGTGGGTTGCCCACTTTGCCGGGGCGTACCAGGATGATCAGGTGTGCCCTGAGCAGAAGTGGGTGCTTCCCCCCTGCGTTTGCCTTGCTGCCTGCCCCATCTCTCCCCTTCACAGGTACTGAAGTTGCTGCTGGTAGCCTGGGACCGACGCTTGATCTTCGCCATCGGGACCTCCAGCACCACAGGCGAGTCAGACACGGTGATCTGGAACGAGATCCACCATAAGACAGAGTTTGGCTCCAACCTTACTGGCCACGGCTACCCCGACATCAACTACCTGGACAACGTCCTGGCCGAGCTCGCAGCCCAGGGCATCACGGAGGAGAGCCTGGCACAGGAGAAGGACTGAGACCGCAGCAGGGAGGCAAGGGAAGGGGTGCCCGTGCTGCTCCCCCGATGATAAAGCTGCTGGAGAAACCCGGCTGGGGGCTTTGCAGGGGGCACCTGGAGCCCGCCACTCCCGGTGGCACCCGCCCAGTGGGAGCCTCCCCAGGCTGGCTGGGAATGTGGGAGAAGGTCCTTTTGGCCATCCCCTTCACTCCCGCGGGGAGGGAGCCTCCCCACACAGAGCCACAGGACTTCACGCTGGCCTGGTGGTCCCCTCTGGCTGGTGTCCTATCCCCGCTGCTGCGGTGCTGAAGGCTTGGGGGGGTGTGCCAGGCTCCCCTCCCTCCTCATCCATCGGACAGTCCCAGCCTGGCCTGATGCCCCTGACACCACCTGGGGCTGGGACCTGG
>NW_009232791.1:0-244 GCF_000690835.1 Fulmarus glacialis
TTGCCTCTGCCCGGTGTCCGGTGGCACTGCAGCGACCTGCCTGCGTTGAAACGTGCCTTCGTAATTTTGATTACTTCAATCCATGTGCTGATAACTTCCTTTATAATGCTGTGTTCACACTCCCAGCCTCGTCAGGGTAACTTCTAGCCTGGTGTTGACCATAACCACTACCCTCTTCTGCCTCCGCTTTGCGTCTAGGTGAACTGACGTGAACTACTAGCAATCCTATAAATAATTTGTGTAA
>NW_009232791.1:296-930 GCF_000690835.1 Fulmarus glacialis
ATGCTCTAACTGCTACTTGCCTCTTAAAAATTCAGCCGTGTAGCATAGAGGTACCTTCAGTGAGGTACTCATGATGACTCCCGGTTACTATTCCAGTGGCTTGAAAAGAGCTGGAGAAAGACACGGCTTAAAGGAGAGAGGTGCTGCGTGCGCCCCAGGAAGTTCCTCTCGTGTAGGTGAGGTGGAGCTCCATGCGTAGCTGGAGCAGGTCCCTCAAGTGCAGTGTTGGGTTCCCAGTACCATCTTCGAGCTCCACCGTGAGAAAATTGCTGTTGAACCGAATATCAGCCCCAAAGAGATTTATCCCTATGGCTTCCAGGGGCACAAGGCTATGATTCAGGTCCAAGCAGTGGAGGCTGGCGATGACAGTTTGATTTCTAGGAGAGGAAGAGCGCCCTGCAGATACTTGCTGGAAGAATGCTGTATGTTTGCCGATCCACAAGAGAAAAATAATGTTGTCAAGCAGAAATTAGAACAAAAGAGTACGAAGGTATCATCCTGAGGGATCTAAGCAGAGGACATAACAAGCTTTATGGCAAATAACTTGAAATGCATGGCATTTCCCCATCATTTTCTGTGCATCTGTAAGATTAGGAAACCACCTCCTGTGTGCATCTTCAGTCCTGCTGAAAGT
>NW_009232791.1:961-14416 GCF_000690835.1 Fulmarus glacialis
TCAGAGAGTTGTTGCTCCAGGAGCTCTGTCACTGAGCACTTGACTTTTCAACAGGCTCACACTTCCTTTGTTTCTTGTCTGTTGTTTGCAGAGATGGCTGTATCAAAGCTGTGGGCCAGGCAGATGTTATTCGCAGTCAGTTTTCAGAAGCAACATTTGAGAGAATAATTGACTGCTCCGGGAAGTGTGTGTTACCAGGTAGGTGTCTTTTTTCATAATGAATGGCGGCAAGTGCTTAGAGACAAAGTAAATGTGTATTAAACATCCCTCTGCCCTTTTTTCTCTGTATTCAGTACTGATTTGATAATATTTTGAGGGGCAGAATATCATAGCTTCCTCATCGGGAGTGCTGCAAGGAGAAAATTGTAGCACTCGGGATGGTTTTTTGGGCTTCATGGTGGAGCGCTCTCTCCTCTTGGTTTGTCTTACATCTGTTCCTCTGTATGATAGATCACAACGGTAACATAGCCAGCCCACAGAGTGACTTTTCAGATTCACCTCTATTTTCTCTACCCTTTCCGCCCATCAGCCATTCAGCCGTGGAGCTCAATCTCTCCATCCTGCTCGCAAACAGTTGCAGGCAAAAGGGCAGCACAGGATTTTAAGTCACGTATCCTGCAACTTTACCTGATAAGAAAATAGACCGGGGCAAGTCTATTGCATGTTAAACTTTGCAAGTGGTGTTAACACAAGGGCTGTTAGACCTGTGTTTCGTTTGCAATGGTCTTGGGCATTCAGTAGTGTTGGTTTCACAGCTCATAGAAAAAGCTCCCACTGGAGTAAGTGGACTATTGCTAGAGTAAGTGCTAGCGTACTAAGCCCAGCCTAAGCACTTTGCTTTTTTAAAGAACACAGATGTAAAGTCTAATGAACTATTTCAAAGTTTGTAATTTATCACTTCTTCCACAGTTTGAAATCATCATCAAAACAACATGAGAAACTGAGCAACCAATGCATTTACCTAGAGACGTTTTGCATAAGGTGTCAGCCAGTACACCTAAAAAATTTGAAAGAAAATTAATAGCCTTTGAAGAAAATCCTAGATTTTTGGCTGGTTGGATTTTTCTTTTTCTCTAACCAATAGAGGCCTTATAGGGGCGCTTCTGCTGTCCATTTCATTTGCTTGCATGTTCATAAGCTTTTCTCTTACACAGTGAAATAACCTGAGTGTACATTTACTGTGTTTTCTTTAGGCCTGGTAGATGCACATACACACCCAGTGTGGGCTGGTGATAGGGTTCATGAGTTTGCAATGAAGGTAATGGCATAAAATTACACAGCCGGATTTTTCTTCCTCTTTTTCTATGCATAACTATTTCAACTTTCTAGTGACTCCCATCTTTCATTTGTAGAAAAACATATAATTTCTGTCAGATAATCTAAGTGAGGGAGGAGGGATGATTTTTGAATACTGGTAGGGTGAGAGAGGAGTGTAACTGCAGCCTTTGCAGGCTGCCTTGATATATTTTTGCATTAATTGAAGCAATACAGGAGTGCCGCCTTCTATTACCATCTAAATCTTGATTTTTTTTTTTTTCTCTTTTTTTCCACATAAATGAATTTTTGAGCTAGAGATAGGTTTTCCCTTTATGCTCAGGGGAATCAAATCTTCAGAGTAGTTCTCTTTATGTTGCTTCTTACATAATTTCTTCACTTAAGTGGAGGGGAGAGAGAAGAGGAGGGGGAGGGAGGAAGAATTCATTGGTATTTTTCCCCTCTCTTTTTCTCTCTCACTGCAAAGAGACCTCAAGGCATTTTCCAGAATCGCTTGGATAGAAAATGCACATTTAATAGCTAATTGTATGGGGGGGTTGTTTTTTGTTTTCTTTTTTTCCCCAAGCTGGCAGGTGCGTCCTATATGGAGATCCACCAGGCTGGGGGAGGAATACATTTTACTGTGGAACACACTCGGAAGGCCACAGAAGAAGAGCTGTTCAATACTTTCAAGCACCGACTCGAACGCATGCGCAGAGCGGGATCTACGTTGGTTGAGTGCAAGAGTGGATATGGCTTAAACTTAGAAACAGAGCTTAAAATGCTGAGGGTGATCGAACGCGCTAAGCAATCCATGGATATTGGTATTTCTTCAACGTACTGCGGAGCTCATTCGGTGCCGAAGTAATACGACTTGATTTTTTTTGCTCTTGTTAAGTATTACTGCTTTGCATTGAAAATTGGCTGTTATTTTCAGAAAGGTTTCTTCTGCCCAGCCCTCCTAAAATATAACATATTTGAAACAATAGCCAGTATTTACAGAAGGCTCTCCTAAATTTTAATTTGAAGGAAGACGGGAAAGCATTATTAATGGCTACTAAATGCCAACATAAGCTTAGCACAGAATCCCTGGCTCCAGCTGATGCTCACACTGAACATAATGTGGATTACAGGGTTTCCTGTACAGAAAGTTCTTCTGCTTGGGTTTGCTGCTACCCTTCAAGCTTAGTCTCTGCCATGAGCTTTTATTTTGACCAGCTAACAGAAAAAAATACTGTATTTAGTCCTTATATGCCTCAGTAAACAAAGCTTAATTATGCTTCCATGCAATGCGGGATTGCATACATCTTATAGGTATGAGATGAGTAGAAGATTAAAGTAAATGTGCTTAATTACAACTATTTTGATGGCTCAAGTAGACATACCATAACAAGCCTTTCTCACTTTGACATTTTTTTCCCTATGATGAAAATAACATCTTTAAGTTACGGGATTTCATCGTATGAAAGAATGAATGAGTTTTGGCTAGGTACGTATGTGAAACATACATTTTGACAGACTAAGTGGTAGGCTGCTGCAAAACAAGGCATGTAAGATGGAGGCAGGCCTAGCATCACAGGGATACTGTGGCAATATTTAAGACATGTTCATTTGAAAAAAAAAAGCATACTCCAAAAAAAATGTACCTCTTCCGACACTCAAGAAAACATGACCTAAAAAAATTTATTTGCAATCTAATTATTGTGTATTTGGGGCAGGACGGCAAATTATCTTTTGTTAATGTAACTTTTCAAAAGGAATCCTGTATCATCTTCAATAACTGGAAGATGGCTAAGAATGAAGTAACTAAAATCTGCTGAAAACACCAAATATTTCTTTCAAGAAGTTCTACTAAAATTTGGAGGACTTAATGGTAAAATAAAATTGAGGTTTTACCCCGAACTATATATATTTCTTAGCCCTTCCTTTCCTCCTCCCCTAAAAAGCTTTGGGAGGATTTCAGTCAAAATCCCGATAAATAATCTTCCCCACCAAAATATTTCAGGCATTTCTATAAACTAAGGTTATTCTTTTTTCCCATCTGGAAATTAGCTTTGGGCAGATGTTGAGAACTTGCTGCGTGCATCTTCATGATTTCTAGGTATACAGTAATTTGGTCTGGTTTTCTGCTTCTAGAAGGCACCATCGACACATGATTCAAATTGACCCTGCTCTGCACCAGGGCTTGGATCGGATGAGCTCCATAGGTCCTCACAAACACAGTTATTCTGTGGGACTATGGTACAGTGCGTTGGTAACAGGCATACTGAAGTATGCACCAAACAGTGCAGGCTACTTTAGTCTGAGCCATCGCAGAGAAAAATAAGGCTGCTCTACTTATAGTGATCCTTGTTGCTGTCCATTGCTTTTAAAAATGTTTCCAGCCTAAGAGCTTCCAGTTCTTTAGAAAATGAACCTAAAAAGCTCTCAGCAGGGGGGCAAAGAAATAACTGCTGTGTCATCCCTCCAGTCATCATTTTGAATCAAATTCATGATTTTGAGGATATCTGATTCTAATTTCTTTTTTTTTTTTTTTGCTTCACTGGGCCCTTTTCATCTTTAGGAAGAAATTTTTAAAGTGATTTTCTGAGGAGAAGTCTCTTGCATTAGAACAATGGCAGTTTTGAATTCTTGGGCATTATGTCCCCCCAAAAAGTGAAACCAAGACTTGTTTCCCTTTGTTTTGTCTCGGCTCTGGTCCTAATCTTTCAGTCCAAATTCCTCCAAAGGCTGCAGAGTAAAAGAAGAAAAGGGAGAAGGCTTGGCATGGTAAAAGCTTGAGCAACCCCAACGGCTGTTTCAGTGAGAGGTGAACAAAAGAAGGCCCATAAGCTGGATTCTGCTCTGCTTTATAACCGCAAAACCTTGTTTATAAATCTGAACAGAATTTGGCTTTTTGAATTTACTGCCACTGTAAAACTCCCAACTCGCTCACATATGGCACTCGTATAATGCCGGTCTGTGCCTGCTTTCCAGTGCCTGAAATGAGGATTGAGATGTCGCAGACATTTAGCTGCAGTATGTCACTTATCTTTAGATCTTAAAATTGCAAAATATTAACTCAACTGCAGATTTTGGGATTGTTCGCTCTTTCAAAGGCATTTACTGATCTCTCCTGGGTTATCTCTGTGTAATAGGGGGTTCATAAATGGTTCTGACTTTGGCAAATTGAGCCTTGAGAGGCCCCTCTGATTTAGAAAGACTTACCTAGCTATCACTCTGAATGATATAAAAGGAGGAGAGGTAAATTTAAAATAATGATTTGTGCTGCGTGTCCCCTTTGAGGTCTTCACTTGCATAAAAACATTGCATGAATACTATCTAAAATGTTTAAATAATCATTTACATATTTTAAATAGTTGTGGTTTAGAATACAGAATAAGTAGGTCAAAATATATGAATAGGAAAGGAGAAGAATTTGTTTTAAAATTACCATGTCTTGGTTAGCATCGGAGAAGGTAACCTTATAAAAAATACCTTGTAATACAATCTAGTATTCTTTGAATGGAAAGTAATTAGTCTTTGAGAGTACATGAATTACAGTAGTTTTAAATTTTTTAATCTGAAGGTTTTTTGAGTGATTTGTATTTGCATCATTTTCTCAATAATCTAGTAATTGCATGTACAATTTGAATGTTTGCCAGACTTCAAGGATGTTATTCTTACGGGTCTGTAACATTTTCTTTTCATTAGAGGGAAAACAGCTACTGAAGCCACAGATGACATTATCAATAACCACCTCCCTAAACTGAAAGAACTCAAACTAAGTGGTGAAATAGATGTTAACAATATAGATGTGTTCTGTGAGAAGGGAGTCTTTGATCTGGATTCTACTAGGAGAATTCTTCAAGCTGGAAAAGATATAGGGTTACAGATTAACTTCCATGGTGATGAACTCCATCCAATGAAATCTGCTGAGGTGCGCCTTTCTTAACATTCAGTTAAGCCATTTTTGGTTTTTGCTTTGCTTTTGTGAGAACTGAATCTTTGAAAGAATTGCGGTTTTCAAAACCAAGGTTTTCTTTTCTAAGACTTTATAAAATAGACCATTCATAGACATTTATTTCTATCAGATGATAGAAAGTGCAGCCCTTGTGCAGCTTTGGAGTTAAGGACATGGGAGGAAACCTTGACCTGCGACTAACATGCACTGCCTAATCAAACATTGACTTTGCTTATCTTCCACATGGGATACAGATGGGGAAGGTGGATATCCGTGAACCCAAGAATGACAAAAACATGGGTTCTGTGCAACTTGAAAAATGTTTTTTTCTTAAATGTCCTATTAGCAGCAGCAAGTCAGATATGCAGTGAGCACACTCGGAGGGATGGTTTAGTCAAGAATAGGCTCCCAAATATCTTGATAAAGAAAGTCACTCTGAGACCATGTTTCACCATCATTTAAACATTGCTTCCTTCCTGTGGGGTCTGCTGAAGTTATTTCTGCTGTATCTAAAAAAAAACCCAAAAACTTGATGGATCATAAAAGACTTTTTGGTGCTTCACCATTGAAAGCAGCAGTTGCACTACTTGTTCTGCAACCAGTGTCAGTTTTGTCAACCCTTTTCTGCTGTATACTTTGTGAACAGGAGTGGATAATGGTTTTATCCATAACTGTCCCATAGTTTGCATGTTAGTCTGTTAAAAACACTACTGAAGGTGCACTTCCACTTGGTGGATGGTTAACACCTTTTTGTGATCAACTTTTCCTGCAGTAAATTAGCAAATATTTTGTCTCTGCATTTTGTTTGTTCTTTCAAGCATTTGTTATTTTTTTCTTTTAGTTAATTTTATATTAATAGTGAATTGTGTCTTCCAGTCATTTGATAATAACACTGCTTTACTGAATTAATTGAGAACAGCGAGTAATATTCTTGAAAATTTGCTTAGCTTGGAGCTGAACTAGGAGCCCAGGCTATCAGCCACCTGGAAGAAGTTAGTGATGAAGGTATCACGGCGATGGCCAGAGCTAAGTGCGCCGCTGTCCTTTTACCAACAACTGCCTACATGCTAAGGTAAAGCCACTAGATTGGAGGAAAACTTTTGTAACGGCAAAACCATGTTTGTGGTCTTAGGGTCTTTTAATGTAATGCTTTGGTGGAGATCCTCAAAAATGAAGCAATACCCCACTTCTGAGAAGTCTTACGGTAGATTTTGAGTGTTTCAGTCAACACTGGAATTTAACCCTTATGACAAGCTAAGGTGATAATCAGGCATTCATTTAAGAAGAAAACTAGACTGGTTTTCTTTAATCCATTTAGCCTTTGAAAACTGAATTGGCTTTTTTTCAGGCAAATTATATCTGCAATATAT
The DNA here is from genome assembly GCF_000690835.1 of Fulmarus glacialis. Classification (NCBI taxonomy): domain Eukaryota; kingdom Metazoa; phylum Chordata; class Aves; order Procellariiformes; family Procellariidae; genus Fulmarus; species Fulmarus glacialis. The sequence continues at coordinate 7,529 of NW_009232791.1, forward strand.
GTATTTGCTCTCTTGCAGAAGGTTTTGCTGGGAATGAATCCTTTGGTTATCTAAAGCACTGAAAGACTGTGGATTGCATTTTTAAAATCTCATCTGATTTTACCCCGGCAACACTGAGGAGAATCGCCTTAAGAATGCTATTTTCCGTACGCAGATATTCCAGATAAGCATAGATGGATCACCTGCTTACCCCTAATGCCAAAAATAAGCCAACTAGATGATGAGGACCATGATCCAATAATACCTTCCCTCCTGCAAAGAGAAGATCCTTGAGTTACTTTGGTTTATTTTCAGCAGCCCGCTTTCTGAGGCATTGAGGCTTGTGCCATCGCCACCTGTGTTCATGTCTGTTCGTGCTTGTGCTTCTATTTGTGGTTAGCTGTCCGTGTCTTGCACCAGTGCTTTTGAACTACTGGCTGATTGCAACTACATGCACTGTCAGAATACAGATCTCAGGGAGGACGTGTGGTCCTGCAAACTGACCCCAGGCAGGGAGGTAAAGGAGACAGCAGAGACGCAGTCACCTGTGGAAAAGGCTGCGCTATGACTCACATGTTACTCCAGAGACTCCATGCAGTGGAAAGTTTATAACCTCAGGATAAGTCTAAGATGGGGATAATAACGAGCTGTAGGAAATGAGGCCTCATTAGCTCTAGTGTCCAGTGCACTGTTTACTGAACACAGGCCTCCCAGTCTAATACACTCTAAAAATGAAGAAGAGATATAACAGGTAACTGGTTAAAAGAGTATTAGAGGGCTGAAAGCTGTGCAATGTATGAGAAGTTGCTATGAGGCAGTGTGGTACATCCTTTGCTGGCCTCCCTCCGCTCCTTCAGTACCACTTGTGAGAGCTCAGACCTCGGGAGGTCCTGCCCCTATACTGTCCCCTGCTTTTAAGAAAAGCAGTAGCGGCCAGGGCTTCACCTGATGGCCAGAAGTGGGCCGAAGAGTGCAGCTGGAGAGTCGCTTAACGGTTAGCCTTTGCTAACCATTGCCTGCAGTACTCCTAAGGAGTCTGGCAGCAGAGCACGGCAGGAGATGCAGAGGCTGGAAGGACGAGAGGATCGAGAAAGGCTCTTCAGACAAATCTTTTTAAACACAGTTAACTCCCAAAGCATCGTGTTGTGCAGGAGCAGGTGGTATTATCTCATAAATCTGCTAAGAGGCTTCTATAGGGAGAGGATTGTCTTATACCAAATGTAAGCACTTCATTGAGATGTCATTTATTGTTCTTTTCTGTTAACTGCAGTGCTTTTAAAACACTTTTTGAGCAGCAGATGCTCTAATGTTTCATTTTTATTGTTACACTGGCTTGGACACAATGTTTGGCGCTACTGGCTTTTCAGCAACTATGGCTAAAACTTCTTAGAGAGTGTATTTCCTAGTGCCCACCCTTGCAAACACCTACCCAGATTAACCCAGTGGCCGAACAATTTTGAAATGGCTATTCCAGATACTGAAGTTATTGAAGATATCTTTTGCATTAACATTGCTAAGTGAGAAAATCCTCTGATGTGTACAAATTAAATTCACAGCCTCAACTTAGTGTTTTGAATTGCCAACAGAATCGGGAAGGGACTATTGCATTGCTTATGCCACTGCTCATATTTGGGAGCCTGTCTTTGAAGCTATAAGGACGAGAAAATTACTTTTTTGAGAAATGAAGATTTTCACCTTGTAAATCCTTAAGTGGCTGAGCTCTGGATAAATACCAGAATTTCACTGGCCTGGAGCCTGGTGCTTGATACTGGCTGCTGCCACATGCTGTTACTGCAACAGCAGTGGACTACACTTCCCATTTATGCTGTCCATAGGGTGTTAGGCAGGGAGCCAAGAGGAGAATTTGGCCTTTTGTCTCCAAAAGGATTAGTGTGACTGAAGGCATGAATGTAGCCAAACTGAGTGATGACTTTTGCTCATGTAATTCATCCTGTAATTTCTAAGCGAATTGTACTGACAAGTGTCTTTTTCCCACTAGACTGAAGCAACCTCAAGCTAGAAAAATGTTAGAAGAAGGAGTTATAGTTGCTCTTGGCAGTGACTTTAATCCTAACGCATACTGTTTTTCAATGGTAAGCTATTCCTAATATTTATGACACCACAAAATTATGAAATCTTTTACCAGTACAACCTATGTATAGAACTTTTGCACTTAAAACTGTGTTCGTATCCGCAAAGAGAGCTGTATGCCCAGCTTAGACAATTGCTCATGCTTATTTATGTGGGTTGGTAGTTTTTGCCAGAAATTCTTGAAACCAGAAGGGCTTCTATTCTTCATATGCACCAAAAAGCTTATGAAAAAGGCTCTCAAAGTTCCTGATTTTAGAGTTCTCATTTGGGAGTTGGCAAGATATACACCATGCCGGACAACTCCTTCTGTTGCACAAGGAGGGAGGAGAGTGCTTAGGGATTTGAGGCACGAACAACTTTATTTGTGTTACTGGTAACTCCCATTTTCCACTTAACTTGCCTACTAGCCTATGGTGATGCATCTGGCCTGTGTAAACATGAGGATGTCAATGAATGAAGCACTAGCAGCTGCCACCATTAATGCAGCTTATGCTCTGGGAAAATCGGACACGCATGGCTCCATAGAGACTGGCAAGCAGGGGGACCTTGTTATCATAAATTCATCAAGGTTTGTTCTTCCATTGTCATTTGAAATGGGATTTAACATAAGGGACATCGTTGTTTTTCACCCTATTGTGGATAGTGGAGAGATTAGTGAATTCCTCGTGCTTTAGAAGTTATTTTTATCTGAAAAAATGGACACTGCTAGCATTTTAGACCCACTTTCATTCACCTTAATCACTTGAGTGGAAAATAAAGCCTAAAACTTTTGGGGCTAATAATACAAATAATCCATGCCTAATTACAAATTATCTAAAGATAATACCTGTTTATTTTGTGGAAGGAATTATCTACTGACTTGTACATTAACTCATTGTATTCATGCAACAAGAGAGCAACATGTAAACATGGAATAGTGTTTTCTGATAGTTCAAGCAAATCTTTTGTAATTGCCAGGTATACTAGGTCTGTGACCTGGTTTTATGCAAGTCTGGATATTCTTAAACATCTTGTTGTCTTTCTAGGTGGGAGCACTTGATTTACCAGTTTGGGGGACATGAAGCATTGATCGACTATGTTATAGTTAAAGGAAAAGTCGTCTATCAAAATGAGAGGTGTGGGACCATGAGCAGTTACTGAGAGAAGACAGTAATTTAGGAAGCTACTATAATCAAATTAGCATGGAATATTTCAAAGCAACAGACAAATGGGATTTGTATTTACTGGTAAATTGCTTGCCTGCTCACCTTACCAGCCCTCTTATTAAAATAAACTTTACCAAGCATTACCCATCTAATGCACCTTCATGTCTGTTGTCCTTCTCACCGCCACATAGAAATAATTTCGAATTGTATCTATTTGAAATAAGACAGTTTCTAAAAATGTTTTCCTATACAATTTTAATCTATAAAATTATTATACTTGAAGAAAACCAACCAAACAAAAAAATCACCAATGAACGAAGATATTTGGATCCGATTTATTGGGAAGAGTGACATTAAGTAACCTGTGACGGAGGGCCGGGGGCCTAGGCATGCACATTTGGAATGGCGCTTGGCCCTGCTGGGAGGCCACAGCATCCCGAGGAAACGTTCACAGCCTCTGGGTCTGCTCAGTCTCAAACTCGGCAGATACCAGGAACCACAGTTGTGGTAGGAGGCACAATATCTTACCTCTCTGAAATACAAAGTCTGCTGGTTTCTGCAGACTTGAAACTCAGTGGGAGCCCAGCAAGGTACTGCTTGTCAGCTGATCTGCCACATCTTCCCTTGCTGAGGATCTTGCAGCTCCTTTGGGGTTTAGGGGAATGAGAAAAGGGGGCGAGGAAAATGCAATCAGGTACACCACTCACTGGGCTGCTGAAAGTTGGAGTGCACTGTAAGTTAGGGGTTGAATTAGGCCTACTGTCGGAAATTAGTGATGCCAAAACCTTACAGTTTACCCCTAGCGGCAGATAGCCCTGTGAGCTTATGGTCTGGTGGGTACAGCCAACCTCTCAAAATTTCAATCACCTTGAAACTTAAAAGAAGAGCACCTGCAGTCTCATACAAATGTTCCAAAAAGCCCTGATCTCATTTATTCTAGGCTGAATCTGAAATAACATGAGACATGTTTGTTCATGTAAGTTTGTGCGTCTGATGACAAGTTGAGTATGACGACTCCTACTCAGAGCAATTTCAAAATTTAAGATCCTGGTTTATTTAAAGCTCTCTTTCAGCTACTGTTTTTTTCTGGGGCTTGAAACATCATTTGAGGACGTGGTATGTAGAAAAAAGGATGATACAGCTCTGGAGTTGAGCTGCTGCAGTGTTTAAGCTGAGAGTCTGGGGTAGGGAGGGTCTCTGAATGCACTCTGGCTGAAGCTTTTCTTCAACTTTTCAAATGGATGGTGGCTGCAGAAACGAACGGGCTTAACTTTCTGAAGGTGAAGTCATAAAACTACAGTTGACAAGCATGAAGAACTTAGCATCAAAAATAATTATTGATATAAGCAGGTGACATAATCTGCAGTACAGAGCAGAGTGCTTTAGTGAACCAGACCCCTGAGGAAGGACAACAGTCTCATTCTGATTAACAGATATTTGAAAGCCATCAACACGTATGAGCTTTATTATGACCTTCGGATCTCCCTGAGCCTTGGGCACATCTGTTAACATCCAAAATATGTAAGCCACCCCATAGACTATCTTTGTTCATGCTTTATTTGAGCCAGGCTAGCCAACTAAAAGCCATTAAAAATTATTAAAACAATTTAATGGCATTCCCGCCACTAGATGCAAGATACTGCACCAGATGTGGGTGTGGACCTTTGTTTTTATAGAGCTTGGAAGAACATCTGAAGTGTGCGATGGCATGGTCCGTTCTGCCCAAGACAGCTCTCATAAATAATATTTATGCAGGCCGTTGGGGAAAGCTGTCAGGGTACGAGCGCAGGCATTTCTGAAATGCAGCATGCAGCCAGCAAGGTGCCTCTCGGCTTAGCGTAGGTGTGGTGCAAAGCTGAGGCCGCCGTGCTGCAGCATGTGCTGGTGGTCCCTTGGTCCCAGGCAGCCAAAAGCAGAGGTGAGTGGGAAGCAATGCCCAACATCTCCTCTCTGAAGTGCCTAAGGCACTTGAGAGCCCAAGATTGCATAAGGAAAACCTCAAATATTCTCTTGCTGGACAGGAATAGGCATTCATGGCCTGAAACTACTGATGTGAGGGGATTCTGCTCTCACGAACGAGCTCCGACAGGAATGTCAAACCACTTGCCCAACCAGCTTGGCCGAATCCAGTAGCCATTTGGGAGTATGCCCCAGGGCTATAATTAGTGGCAGATTTGCAGTTAGAGGATGTGGTTATAATTCAGTGACACAGCTGGCTGAAGTGGTTCCTGATGGCCAGCTACATGGTCCTTGCCGGGAAAGGCACACCACACTGAAATGTAGGAAGATTTTGTTTGCTTGTTTTTAACGTGGCTCACTTTAGTGATGATGTTCACCGTGCTGGCTCCCGCAGCGGCTCCGAGCAGGATGTAGGTAACAGCATGGGGGGTAGGAACTTCTGCCAGCTTTGCTACTGAAGGAACCGTATTGTTTAGCCATAACATGAGGCTGAAGGAAAATGGTCGATCCTACAAGATATAAGCCTGGCTGTCTGTTCTCACACTTGATTTTAATTAATACCTAATTTTACACAAAATGAACAGCTTCAGAGAGAGATCGAGATACGCCTGCTACAGAGAGCCTCGAGCTGAAAGGGTAGGGGCTGACTTGGCACATGAGGGAGAGACGGAGGCTGAAGATGCTGCAAATCAGGCACAGAAGGAAGGAGCTGAACTGGGAGCTCATGCGCCATGGGTGAGTACCCTAGTTCCCAGGTCTTCTGGCCAGGGTAGGTGTCTCCCTGCCAGCTTGCCAACAGGCATGAGTCCTCTCCTCAGGACACATTTAACACAGCAGGTCTCAGACACACGAGTAGCCCCACTCTAGCACTTTGGCTGCCCCTTGCAGCGTAGCCCATAGCCTGGGAAGATTTCCAGCCCATGCCAAACCCCCTGCAGCTGTGGGTATCAGGCCAGTAGTGCCAAGACTGGTGGTTATTAACCAGCCTTACATGTCATCACCGCACCATGATGGGAAATCTAAGTCCTGACTCTTCCCTTGCAAAATAAAGCCTATGCCAGAAGTCAGCATTGTCACACGGAGCACGCTGTGACAGGAGTCACTCTGTGAGGACAGGGCCCTTGGCAGCCAGGCAGATGTCTGGTAAGCCATGGGAGTGGTTCATATCCACCACTCCTACACCTCCTCCTCCTCCTCCCCCTCCCCTGGCCCCTGTTCCACCTGTCCTCCTTATTTCTAAACTAAGCTTTTGCTTCACAGTTTCATCATTACCCATGACAGGAAAAGAGATTGCTACAGCTGTATGTGAAGCCTCAGTTTATTTGTTGCAGGTGTAAGTCCACAGCTTTTAGAAAGCTGCATTAAGTGCAGTCCATCACCAGAATACAATATATTTGTTCTGGAACAATGATCTCCATAGCACATTTTTATGCACACAGATTTTCAGATTTGTGAAGCACCTGCTCTAAAAATGCTCGTTATACAAGAACCTGTGCCTCCCATATGATCTGCAAAAGAGAGGAGAATTAAGTGTAAAGACAATTTTGCTTGTGGCAGAATGAAGGGGACCACAGCAGTTACCCAAAGGAAAAAAAAAAAAAGTGAGACTATCAAACCTAAGTTGTTCAGTATCATTGGCACAGATGAAGAGAAAACTAATGAAGAGCTGACAGAACAAATACAGGAGGCCCTGTACGAAACACCCACTGGTTTC
>NW_009232791.1:14436-35389 GCF_000690835.1 Fulmarus glacialis
AAGCTCAGGAAATTCAGCCAAAACCAGACTATCGTGACAAAGCTGTCTTTCACATGTGAGGAAAGTAGTGAGCCATTTCTCTCTATCTGTAGGTGCTCCTGAGATAGACAGTCAGGTCCGTTGGGTCACTTGGAGAAACCACATTGATTTCTAGTAGAACAGCCACCCTTAGGCAAAGTCCTGGAAAGGATCTGCTCTGTTCCAGAGGACCGCAACTCAGAGTTCATCCTGATGCCCATGGTCATGACCGACACCTGTATTCATTTCCAGGGATCCCAGGGAGAAGGCTGTTGGTGAAATGGGTCTCGATTCAGGGATGTGTTCCCTCCTGTACTTTTCAATGTAAGGTTTAGCCACTTCCCACACCTGCAAAATGAGAAAGTAAAACAACAGTCAGAAGGAAAACAAAAGGTCAGGTCAGACATCAACGCACAAGTTCAGGAAACCCTGTGGAAGAGTTACTGGGATGGAGGTGAGAATTACAGACCTACATAGATAAGCTGTGTGCAATCAGCAGAACCAGAGAGGCAGCCAGAGTGAGGTTTAGGGAAGAGCATGTGGATGGAGTTGACAGGGGATGGGAAAAGATACAGCTCCGAGGGGACAAGGTGGAAGCATTCAAGGCGAAAATGTTGCGTCTTGTCTTGTTACCAGGTTAATGCTCTGTGTGCAATTGTTGGGAGAGGATTGCTGTCACTTGCTACAAAATCACTTGGTCACGAAGGGGTCAGGGGAGCAAAATGGCAGCTGGCATGGACAAAGAAAAAGGGAAGGGATGGTGGCTGGGATTTAAGGCAGAAAAGGAAAATGTTCTACTGTTTCCTTTGTCTCTCCTCCTGTAAGGGCTGCCGGGCAAACAGCCTTCCAGAAGATGGACTGGGATTTTCTTCTCCCATTTGCTTACTCTCCACGATTCTTCTGTTACTTACATTTAACAAACAAATAAAATAGATGGATCACATAGCTGTACAAACGCTTGGCCCAGATTAACACATTTCGCCACTGCTATTCCCTCATCCACATCCCCTTTATTGCTTCCAGTGGTTCACCATGCCCAAGGGCCTCTAGGCTGAGGAGCACTCATTGCCCCAGGAATGAGGAATACTGTCTGGAGAGACCCTGATTTCTCTGGAGATCTGCAGGGGCATAGGACCCTGCCCTCAAATGATTCAAAGCTGGACCTATGTCTGTGAAACCCCCGCCAGAATTAATAATGTAAGCTATTTATCACACAGGGCAACTTTAGGAATTGATTTCTAAATCTGTCCCATTAAAACTAAGGAAAACCAAATCTTAGAAGATCTGGTGGATTCGTCCCAGGCTTTTAGCGAGGCCATCCCACGAACACATGGAGAGTATTTCCAGAGAGGAGCTGCAGCGTGCTCCTTGGAAGAGTCCTACGGCACGTGCCGAAAGTCAACACTCGCCTTCTGCTCCACGAGCAGCTTGTGAGCTGCTTCAATGTCTGGGGCCATGAAGCGGTCCTTCATCCAAGGCCTGTAACGAGACACATTGCGAACATTGGCCAAACATTAACCACCACCGCTGGCAGCTGGTCTCCAAACGGGTAACCTTTGGGGGAGGCGTTTATCTGATCTTACCTCACAACGGAGCGCACAAGGTCGTAGACCTTCTCCAATGGGGTGGTTGTTCTCAGAGGGCGTAGGAATTCAATGCCCTGGCAGGCCGCGAGCAGCTCAATAGCCAGAACTAGGAAATTAAAATGGCGAAAGGGATTTTTGGCAGCTCGAGGTGAGGTTTGCCATATAAAGCTATCCTTGGTGTTTGTTCTGGCTAACGTGATACGGTTTCAGGTAATGTGAAAAGACCAGTGGATCCACACACCCCAGAGAGGCAGCCCAGCAGCAGGATTATTTTATGGATGGTGCTGGGGGTAGTATCCGGCATTTTAGCAAGCAGATTTTAGGTAGTCTGCCGTACAGACTTTTCAGTGTGCCAGGAACTCCTAGTTATCACAGTCTTAAATCCATAAAAAAATCTCTTCCAGGGCACCTTGAATACCCAAAGTAATGGGCATCATAAAGCAGAAAACTTCTTTAGGACTGAGAAGAAGAAAGGGGGCTGAGCTATAAAAGAAAGCTCTGCCTATGAAGCTTGCAAGAACCCATGTGAAAGCACCACTACAATTACAGAGCTTTGGAAGACAGTCTTCTGGCCAGAAGAGTTTGCAACCTCACACCTGATCATTATTGTCGTTAGTTCCTCATTTTCATGAGCCAATCCACCCAAGGAACCGGGAGAACCAACTGGATCTAGGACACACTGTTTCTCAACACATTGTTGAAACACACAGTTTCTCAAACTCATTTCTCTGCACATGAAAAATGTATTTCTATAAAACTAAATCTTCAGAGCACTCAAGTGTATAAACTTAAGTGGGCAAGTGAGTTCAATATTTGTGTGCTGTGTATTACTCTGCTCTTCCACTAACAGCTGGCATCTGTATCTAAGCTCACCATCTGCCAAATAAATAAATAAAAAGCAAGAGAGCAATCTGTCCTTGTAAGCAAGAGAGGAAAGTTTTGCTGAGCATCCTACAGTAAGCAGTTTTGTTCCACAAGAAACACTTAGTGCTGGATTTACCTCATTTCTGTTAGAAAGATCCAAATGCTTGTAAGATATGTACTTAATATATAATCTTTTTAGATAGTTCTTTCAGATGCATTAACTCTCTTTTCTTAAAATATATCTAAAAAGAATGGCACTAATATCTTAATTTGGTTACATACACGAGGTCGTTCTGGAAGTCAGCATTTTAATTTTACCTTGTTCCACATGTTCAATAACTCTCAAAGCTTTTCTTGCAGCCCATCCTCCCATGGACACGTGATCCTCCGTAGCAGCACTGGTTGAGAGAGAATCCACAGAAGAGGGGTGGCACAAGGCTTTGTTCTCAGAAACTGCAAAAATCCAGCGCAATGAATGTAAGTCAGAATGGGCACGAGACAGCAGAAGCAATGGCCAACCTGGAGCAAAGGGCCTGTCCACCACCTCACATCCAACTATTCCTCCTCTTTTGAGGACAAATAATAAACACCTTGAAATAAAGGTGTAATAAACCTTTGTAATAAACACCTTGAAAACTACCATTGCCTCTGAAAGCAGTAACCAACATCAGTCTTTAGATGCAAATATAGAAAGACCCACCTCCGGGGTTGGGTTGCTCTGGCTCAAAGGCCTGATGGAAACTGAAGAAAAAGAGCGGAGAGCGTAACTGAAATACAAACCTGGTCTTGCCTGTTACTTAAGGCAACTCTTTGTAAAGAGCATTGGTTCCCTCTGTTTTCAGTCACAGATACTGCCCCTACCCCGGTTTCAAGAAGAGAGCTAGAGATCAGCATCTGGTCTCTTCTCATCGGAGCTGAGGCACTTGCAAAACTTGCTCCAGGAAGATGCTGTGGGAGCACAGTACAAATACTCTCCCACCCTCCTCGCCTCACCACCAGGCTGCCCATGTCCCTCCTCCAGGCACGCACACCCCTGAGGGTGGGAACGCTCCTGCTTTGAAAGCCGGGTGCAAGTCGTGGAGTAAGTCTCCCAAACTGCCCCCAAAAGCAAAGGGAATTTGGCTGCAGAAAGGGCTGTAGGCACCATCCGATGACAATTTGAGGTTGAGAATTGCTCTTTAGAAGAGAAGAAATGAGGTCTGCATTCTGTGTGCTCTGGCTGCACGCAGACCTTTTCTTTCTGAAGCCCAGCAGGATGCTGCATAATGCCCTCACCAAATTAGGGGCTTCAGAAAAGCAACAAGAGCAACAGAGAGGTGGTGACACCAATTGCAAATAGGCTGGAGTAATACAGTCCAGGGCCAGAGCCCAGCTGGCACATTCAGGCAGGCAACAGCAGGTCCCAGAGAGGCTGCATGTGGCTACTGCAAACAGTTTGCTCTGGCAGGCACAGTACTACCAGAGAGGAAGGGAGAGACGCATCCAGCGGCATTGCAAAACATTGGCAAATTTTTTGCGGCTTTATCTATTAACCCTGGGAGTGAACAACATTAGCTGGTACACAAAACTGGCAGTGACTTTAAAAATATTGTTATTGTTAAAAAAAGAAAAAAAAAAAGAAAGAGAGCTCAAACTTCACTTTTAGGTAAATTCCTGGCTATTTTGACCAGGGAAAGAAGGTTTTAACCCATGGACTCCTGGTGTCAGCACAGCGATGAGTTAGGAGGCAGGGCTGTCATTTTCATTCCCCGCAGCAGAAACCACGAACACCCCAGAATCTCTCACTCCAGATTGCCGAAGTGAGCTGTGAAACCTGAAGCCAAGCAACAGCTAAGGCCTGGAGCTATCCTAAACTCTGCCCAGCCAAAAGGAAAAGTTTCCAGCCTTCAAGCAAGGGGACGAGCACTTCAGCTCCTTTTCCAGTCCCACTCCCAAAACAGCCTCTAGGCAGGGTTCCTTTATTACATTGATTTAGTTAATTGACTTTTTTTTCTGCAGGATGTTTATCTACACATTTATCTGACATCCTCTCTTCCTTCATCTGTTTGCATCTCTTATAATTTACCCTCTACTCATAGCATGTTTATCTTTATGTTGGCTCGTGCCTTCCTGAACATATGAACTGTAATATCCCAGCAGCCGGCAGGCTTCTAGTTGCCTTAGTCACGAGTACTAGAGGAAAAATGTACTAATGCTTATTTTTAGTGTGCTGCTCCAACAACCAGCCCTGGGAACTCCAGTCTCCTGAGGACTGTGGAGTCTGATATTGATGGCCGTCAAACGGAGACACCGAGTACTAAGGGTATCAGGCCCAGCTTTGAGACAAGTGGTGTCCCCGTGCTAGTGAGAAGTGAGGAACAGAGGTATCCCCTGCTTACAGACCATAACTATTCAAGCAAAGGTTCTAGGTTCAACAGAGTGGCTCAGACAGATGTATGTTTGTTGCCTGCAGTGTTTGCTATTAATTACAGCCCCATCTGAGCTGATTTGCAGGCTCCTGGGTTCAGAGCTGTCACTGATTTCAACCGGAGCTCTTGTGTTGGTCACTCTGTAAATCAAAGCTCCCTGCCAATCCCATAAAGATGCAAGCAGGCACGCATTCCCACCAAAGTCCACCCAAGGGTTTGCATGCTCAGAGCGCTAAACATGCCCATGGATCAGTGCAGAATAAAGAATTCCGAGCTGAAATAATTGCAGCTGCACTCAATGCTCAAACTTTGCAGCCAGACAGCACAAAGCACATGGAGAAGAGATGGAAAACAGGAGTGAGATCCCTTTGTATCTACTATCAAATTACAACTGCCTTAATATAAATTGGTCTTTCTAGCTTGCTCTCTTGATGATATTGCTCAAGCACTCACCCAGGGCAGCTGCTGTGCAGTGTGCAATCATGAAGCCAGAGTTCAGACCTCCTTCAGTGACTAAAAATGCAGGCAGTTCGCTGAGCGAGGGGTTGCAGAGCCTCTCAATTCTTCTTTCGCTAATTGCAGCGAGTTCGTGCACACCAATTGCCAAATAGTCTAGAGCCTATAAAAGAAGATCTCATTAAACCAGATGACAGAAACAAACAAACAAAACAAAAACTAAATTTTGTTTTTCTTTCTCCAAATGCTTAATTACCTTTGCAGGATATTCACCATGAAAATTTCCTCCAGAAATGGTCTCTGCTCTTTCAGCAAACACCATCTTTAAGAAGTTAAGACACAAACATGAGTGAAATACAGTTTACATGACAGATATCTGTCAGTAATCAGAACATGTTAACTGAAGGAATGTTTGTGCTAATAGGCTTTTATTTGCAAGCATATTATATTACACCTGCATGTTCACTTTTCAGAAAATGAAGATCCAATCTCAGTTCTCCTGTTTTTTTCAGATAGACTACATAAAATGAGGTCTTCGATTGGGGGTAGGGAATGGTGCAAAGAAACACATGGGTTCGGATCCTAGCATAGTTTCTCAGTTCCTTGGTAGATTCTCTCCATGGCAGATACAATTTTAGACAGGTTACAAGCAGTAATGCTTATCAGCTATGGATGTGATGGTACGTATAGCATCATTAGACTGCAGAAGGGAATCCAGCGCCAATGCGAGAACTGTGCACAGAGTTTACCAGGTGAGCCATGATGAGGCTTACCAGTCACACACATTTTGTCTGCCTTCCCTGACTGAGTGCAAATCTTGCTCTATAGTGCAGGTTTCACTCATGCTGCACCAACAGATGTTTCATACAAGTCACCATCCATCTACATCCATTTGGTTGCCAAGTCCCATCTATCTACATATTCAACATAAGCGCACAGAATCTCATCTAGGAAACATGTAACATGCGCTAAACTGCATGCACACGTGCTTTCCTTGCCTAGACACACATTTGCATGCACCAATGCAGACATGGAGAACAGAAGAGAGGTTGCTGTTGCAACCAATGGTAGTTATTGACTGAAGCCAGTTATTACTTTTTTTGCCTCGTATACAAATAATTATATAGAAGAAAAGGATAAAAAAGACCAAACAAAATTTTACGTAGAAATAAACTCATCAAAAAGATACAGGGTTGTCCGTGGCACTATTGATTTCAGTCATCATGATGTCCTTCACAAAAGCAATTGTATCATTTACAACTCCATGGACCTAGAACAAAAGACATTAGCACCTGAGCTTAGTATCTACACTTAGTTCATCTTCAGGATGCCGACTGAGGTGCAGGCATCCTCTTTCCTGTCATCTCTACATCCACACATGAAGATGGTCTTGTATTTGCTCTTAAATTCAGGAGCATCACTATGGGACACTGCCCATGCTACACACCCAAAAGACCATATTTACTATTATTATGACAGTATTGCTAAAAGGGTAATCCGAATATGTCATTCTTTACCTGTTGGGTTGGTTCACCCTAAATGGAAGATGAGATACTTATTCAGTGGCAGAAGTGTTATTAGGAAAGAAGTAACCTTACAAAGCCCCCATAGAAAACAAAAACTCTCATTAATTAACTTTAATTAATTCCACTGATTTAATAGCTTTGCTTATGTTAAAACTCACGGAGTTGAGTTCTTCCAGTATGTTAGAGACATTACAGGTAGATGAACAACCTATCACTCCGGCTGCTTCTGGAAACACCTTTCCCCAGTTCATGGTCTTAGCATCAATGCAGAATAAATGCCCTATAAAGCCCACAAGAGTAGAAACCAGCACCTTCCCCCTGCTTCCAACACTTGGCCTCTTTCAGATCTGAGCACAGCTTTATTAGACGCTGCCTAATGGCTGCGTGCATGGGATCAATGAATTACATGTCTCCATTAACACTAACTTTGAAGCGAGGGAGAAGGAAAATAAAACCGCTTCCTCTGATGGGAGTCAGACAGTGCACAGTTGACAGTATTTCTGATGTGGGAACTTCATCATCATTTATCTAGTGCTATGAAAGGAAATAAAAGTCATTTTTTACCTGAGGGCAGCAGCGCATCGTGTACGCGTCCTGAACTCGGTCACAGAATCTATGGCTCTCTAGAAGGAACAAGGGAGGAAAAAAACAGGTGTTCCTCACACAAAAGCATATGGGCTACTGCTGAAAGACCCAGCTGGACCTGTGTAACCTGAAAGGGTGAAGGTTGAGATTGTTCACCTGCTATTTCTGATGGATGATGGTCAGAATCTAGAAGGGACCTGAATCGAAATGCCACTTCAGCCTGCCCTCGATGTGGGCGCACTGCGTGGATATCTAGTAAAACACGTTAGACTGTTAGGTTTTGCTTCTCCTGTCAACGGCTGTTAAGGAAACAGACAGGAAAGGCCCAGTACCCACCAGTGTCAAAGGCCCTTGTTGTACCCTTCAAGACTTCAAGTGTAAGGGCAGCGATTATGTCAGCTTGTCTAGCAATAGCACCGGCTCTTTCAACCGCTTCGCATCCCAGCGAGGTGATCATTTGTGTCCCATTGATGAGGGCCAGACCCTTCAAAGAGAGAGCAGATGTTAAGCAAATTCATTGCAGCTATTCCACGCACTGTGGTAACTCCCCATCTCTGTGATAATTCTCCTTCTCATATAAACGAGTTCAAGATCTTTGCTCAGCTTCCTGGATCATCCTGAAATCATAAAATGCACATCTTGACTGGGCATCTTTGCAACATAAATTGTCAATGGTCATGACCGTACTAAGTCATATAGACACCCTTGGAGCTCCAGTAGTTCCAAGCAAGAGGTTTATTTCATGATATTTCAAGCTTAAGCAAATAAAGTACAGGAAATCTGTATTCTTTTCCAGTTCTTTGGAAGTGGAATACTATTTTTATTCATTTCTTCTTAAGTTATTAGTTATTAACCAAAGAAGTTATGAGCATGGGGGGTGCAAAAACCAATCATAATAAGGAAGTGGAGAATTAAAACAGCGTTAGAACTGCTTTAAAAGGTTTGTTCAGTTCAGTTAAAACTAGCTTCATGATTGTTCTAAACAAACACGAGGCCCATGGGAGCCTTCCATTTGCTTTTAGGAGACACTGCATTTGGCTTCTTGCTCCTGGTGCTGTTTTACAGCTACTGAGGCCCTTTATCGGAGAGCTCCACAGCCCTCAAATCTGTTGCGTTCCCATGTAATACTTGGAGTGAGATTCATCTCACCTAGTTTTAATGATCTAGAAGTCAGATACCTGGTTCAAGTCAATCACCTGAGCTCCTGTTATGGTCAAAGGGCAGATAGGTACCTTGAGAGGGCTTCTTAGACAGCTGTTTCAGGATGATGTAAAGTGTTTTCTGAAGGTGCCCATCTCTTTCCACCGACCACAGAGCCAGTCTAAACATCAAGCTTGGGTCTGACATTTCAATTCAAGTCAAGTAGGGTGACACTAGGAGAGGTGAATCCCACTCCTGATAATACTTCATTGATATCATTCTGGAGCTTGATTTAAAATGACTGTTAATTCATTTCAGGCTTAAACTGTTAAGTTGACTATGCTTTTTTGTTCCATCAGCTGGCATCATTATACTTTATTACCTCTTTTGGTTTCAAGGTAATTGGTCTCAGACCATGGGCTTCCAGGACCTGTGAAAGAGTTTAATGACAAGGTAATTAACGAAAAATGTTTTTTGGTAATTCAACCACCAAAATTTTTAAATCTTGAATGTTTCCATAAATAAAATATTAACAAATTCCTTAAGTGAAGGGAGAAAAAGAGCTTTATACGTCACAAAAAATATTTTTTTCTGCTGTGCTAAATAAAGGACAGCATTTTTGGGCTTCCAAACTAGCACCTCATTTCCCAATGCCAGTAAAGGAAGGTAGAAGGAGCACTGAAGTGAGATACTGTCACAGCCCATTAACATTCTACCATGTATTAGCTGGTGGGAGAGAGTAATAGGAGAGAAGGCTGGAAACATCTTGGGAAGGTAGTTCTGCCTACGCCCCGCCTCGTAGCAGGTTTGGCTTGGCATAAACTATTCCTTCATAAATTCCTTCCCTAACCCTTTCTATAGAAAATCTCCAATAACAGGAAGAGTCCTACTCAGCTTATTCTATACATGTCTATTCCATAGGGCAATCGCTTTTGTGGGAAATGGAGGAAAGGTATAACCTTGATTCTGATTAGAGTCCTCTCAACCTTTCCAACTGAAGAGGTGACACATCTCAGAGGTGTACAACTGTAACTTCTGGTCCTGAATGTCCATGACACACTGGCTTGCTTCTTCCCTACTCCTCTCCCTGTGTAGTTCTCAGTACTTCTCCAGCCTACAGTGATGGCACAGCTATCAATCCATGAATAAATCTGGTGTGCAAATATTCATGGGTAGGAGTGCTAGGTGTAGCAGAACAAACTACCATGAAAGACTCTGGAGATATTCAACACTAGATCAATCTGCTGATGTATTAGTGACAGAATAACACTGTAATAAAAATTAATTCCATTGTAAAGCTTCCATCTTGTAAAGGAGATGCTATAAAGGTTCCCTGTAACCCCAGTTAATCTATCAAAAATGAAATGTCCAAACCTATGTATTCACTTAAAGCCATTATAGAAATTTTACTGATAAGTTCCTGCCTCCAATAAATCTCCAGTTACTCTCCACATTTGAAGTTTTGAGTTTGAGAGGTGATCTTGGGTTTGTTGGAACAGTGTTGATGTTTATGGAGCTGAAGATGTAAGAACAGTTCTTTCAAAGCTGATATCACATCCTGTCCCTCTCTCCAGGTCCTAACTCATGTCACTGCAGTATCTTGTATTGCAATACTATGGCATGATATTTCTTTAGGACTTAATAACATGCTGCATATTCATATCTGACATGTGGGTCCGTTATTCTGTTTTCACGGATCCACCTTCCTCAAGTTAGAAGATGAGTTGCTAAAGACAACCTAGTCCCAATTCAAACTAGTACAAAAAAATCCAAAGACCTGTTATTGATGTGAGCAAAAGCTCTCTTTCTCTCAAAGCTACATGCAATTTGGCAAATGAGCCAGCAAGCAGAAAAAAAAAAGCAATCAGCTGCACGAGTCTTACATATTTAGCATCAGCCCAGCCACTCTTTGGGGACCACATCTTTCCCTCTCCAATTAATCCCAGAGCAAGATGAGAGAGGGGGGCCAAGTCTCCGCTGGCTCCAACTGTCCCTTTCTCAGGGATGTAAGGAAGGCAGGATGCTAGAAAGAAAACAAAACCGACTCCTGTTAGAGCTTCCCCTCAATACACTCCTTGGAAAACAGAAGCCAGCACATGAGTGTGGTCACAGTAACATCCTGCAATCATGGTCAACGGCACCAATAGGACTACTCCGGTTGCAGACTGGGATTTGCCCCTGCTCGCAGGCTAGCTGCAGTCTGTAAAGAAATCAATTCCCTTCTGCATTTAGTTTTGCATTTAGTTTTGGAGTGGAGTGACCGCAGCCCAGGGTGTTTGAATCTACAGCCACACAGCCAGGCAGGTAGAACATCACTCCTCTCAGCTCTCCATCACAGGGTGACCACCTGGTATGGACAAAGCTACCTCTTCATTTCTCACTCCACTAAACATTGGGTAACTCCTACACCCAGACCCCAGCCCTCTGAGCACTGAACATGTGGAAATGAAGAAACGGAGCCCAGGGAACTGCGGAAAAAGCAGGGAAGGGACCAGTTTTCTGCTTTTTTTTTTTTTTTTTTCCCCCCGCTCCAGAGTTAAACACTGAATTGCAGCTCCTTCACCCGCCGTGGGAGGAGAAGGAGGAGGGTGCAACAGAGGGCAGCACTGCACAGAGAGGGAAGGTGCTCTTTGCTCGTCACAGCCACGCTGGCATGATGCCTCACCAGAGCAACCATTAATGGACATCAGCTAAGAAACAGCACAGCCACCCCTTTGGTTTCCCTACCACAGCGTCCAGCAAGACCACCCAGCTTTGACTGCTTTGACAGCCGTGGCCACGTGAGCTGCTGACCAGCTGTGTGCTTTTGCGCAGCTGCCTTGTAGCCCTTGCTCGTGAACAACTTGCGTAGGTCTCAGGGGGTCTACTCAGAAAAACAGATGCTGCTCAAGCGAGTCTGCTTGACAAACACCAACACGTGCAGTTTTCTACTGGGTAATAGCCCCACCGAAAAATCCTGGCATCCCAGAAGATGGCAGCACATGCGACAGGACAAAAGTTAGAGACTTGAACCTTTGTAGAAGAGCTTGCCCAGAGTCAGTCATGCTCTCAGTCAGGCTTAGTCTTGAACTAATTACTTGACCTCTCAGAGGCTCATTTCCCAAACTTCTACCTGTTGCAGCCCTTTCTCTCAGCCTTTCCTGTCACTTCTGCTGACACCCCACGTTCTTCAACAGAGGAATGGTCTCTAGCCGTGATCTTCTACAGGACCGGTCACAGCCGAGCTTTGGTCCTGATCTCTCACAACTACCAAGTCAGAAGACCAACATCCATAGCTCGATCCATTGAGCTACACCCTTTAACGAAACAGTTAAAAGAAAAAAAAAAAGGGAAAGGGGGATTTTTTTTTTTTAAACATCTTTTTACCATTAAATGCTTCAATAACTTGCTGGAGCGTTTCTAGGGATATTCCACTGTATCCTTTTGCTAGGACATTGATCCTCAGTGCCAACAGCATGCGAGATCTCTCTGGGCTCAAAGGTTTCCCCACACCTGAAAGAGTAACCCTCTCGGTTACTAACCCACTACCAACAGTGGCAGAAAAGGGAAAACACCAAGTGATTTCTTATTACCTGCAGAATGCGAACGAACCAAGTTCACTTGAAGCTCCCTATGGAAAAAAAAAATATGTAAAAACCCAAATAAGCCTTGTCAGGTTTTATTTTGCACAAAGCAAAGGGAAATACTGAAGCAGCCCTCTCATCTAACCACAGAGTATAAATGTTCAGGGTCGAACTGCTCCCTCCTCTTCCTTTCCTGACAAGAAAGGACGGAGAAAGCCACACACACAACTTACCTCAGTTTACTGTTTGGGATGACAGTCCTGGCAAACTTCCCAAAACCCGTGGTGATTCCATAAACAACTGCAAGAAACATACACCGCTGGTTAAGGAGAGAACCCGATAAAGTTTTCTAAACAATGAATAGTTAAAGGTAAAAATATTTACCCGTCTGTTCCTTTACAATCCTTTCAATCACTTCTCGTGATTGTTTGACTTTAGTTTCAGCTTCAGGTGTGAGCTACAACATAGTTTAAATATAAGTTTATCTACCATTTTTTAAGTTTAATTGTAGAAAGATAAACACATAGTTTTCAGCCGCGTTTGTTCAGGATCCTTACCTTTATCTTGTAGAGCCCCTTTCCTAAATTGACCAAGTCCTCCGTTGTTAAGCTGTTGCCATCTAAAGAAATATACTACACCAAAGAACCACCTTTTAGTTTGGGATACGTATACTTACAAAGGTGCTTAATAATCAGAATAAAAAAAGAATACAGTCAAAACTCAGCAATGGCAGGAAGCTCACTCACGCTCATTTGTAAGACAGGTACTCGCTAACAAAAACATAATAAGCACATTATAATTTAGATTCCTAGACCCAGCCAATCTAACAGCCCCTGCTCTCATGAATGCTGCAGTCGCTGAACTCTCAGCACGTTCTGGTGAATGGCAGGATTTGTTACCGAGTTGTAAAATCACTGGTGATTCCTACCTGTTCTGGTTCTCGGTATTTGCTGTATCTGAAAGTTCTGTAAAGGAAAATAAAGGGCAGACAGGATTTCACAGGTAGTGACCCTTCAATTACAGCTGGCAACGTGTTTTAAGAACGAAGGAACACTAAAAGAACAGGGAAATCTAGGAAATTATAAATCTGGAATTACAAAAAAGTTTACAAAATGCTCAAAAAAGGATACAAATGAACTCCTTCTGGCTGAGATGGTATGAAATCTGGAGACATTATATCTCCTTCTATAACTAGAAGAAATATGCAAATACACATGAACAGGATTAAATTGTATTCTACATATAAATGAATTTGTTATTCATTGCAATACACACCAGTAAGAATTCTAATTTGCAGTTATCAGCCCCAAATATATTTGTACGCTTCTAGGAAAGTAGCAAGGGACTATGTAGTTTATTTAAGGTACTCTAAGGCAAAAGAGCCGCCTAACCCTTGGACACATCCTCCATATCCCATACAATCATATAGCATATATGATATCATATTCAAATGATGTATATAGAATCCTGTAGCTTCTATACCTTATATAGTTCTATACTTAAAAACTAAGGCTGCGTTTTGGTATTTTTCCATAAAAATCGAAAAATCGTAGACACTATCTCAGACGCAATTTTAGATAAACTAAATGACAGTTTGCCGACTCAGATGCCAACGCGGTCACTCTGCAATGTGTTGCTTAAGGTTTTGCTTACCAACTTCAACAAATTCATTGTCCTCTAGAGCATCCTCCACTGTATCATCAAGATCCAGCAAGCCAAGTCCCTTGCACCTTCGAATGTAAAATTTTACTTCTTCCACCGAGGCAAATCCCCCGTTGTCGGGTTTGTTTTTCATGTACCGTCTCACAGCTTCCTTTCCCAGCCACCCGATTGTGTTCGTGCATTTCAGGCACGGCACTGCCAGCCATTCTCCTCGGACATGCACCGTGTATCTCGGCATGCTTTCTCTCCAAAATTGTCCCTTGACCGAGAAGGGCTGCAGCGTGCAGCAGCCTTACATTTACCACGCGACAGCCTGAAGAGCTGCAGTCCAGTGTTGCAACCAGATAGAGGCAAAAATCCACCCCCAAAATCCCCACCTTTGTAAATAAGTGAGATCAATGTATCCAGCTGACTTCATCCAATCAAACCAAACCCAGGGAGCACACCCTTTTCATGGAAAGGCAAAAAAAATCCCCCTATTTCCAAAGATCACGTCAGGAATATAGAAATGAAAATCTAGCAAGAATAGATAAATAAATGAGAATAAGCTGGAATGCAACTGTTCTAAAAACTTAAGGGTTTAACAAAAGTTAACGCAGTGTCACCTGGCAATAGATCACACTAATGAAAACCTCCATGATGGACAGGGCTGGAAGATAGTCACCCCATTATGGTGACATGGTCATGGCTGCTAGGATTGAGAGGAGACTGGATTGTACCCATACATCTCTATCCAGAGCAGGATGAGAGCAGGCAGTGTAGGAAGCAAGCCCGCTTTGCTCAGTCCAAGCTCAAGTTAGAGAACATCATTTTGTATCACAGGGGAGGAGAAGATTAATGAGTTTCCCTCCATTACCCTTTCACTTATGCTCTGGAAGATGTTGCTAGAACAGGTAGCACAAATATTAGGCCACACCCGCCACTACCGAGACCAGTGCTGCTATACCACGCCTCTTCTGCAGGCAGATGCAAAGCGGAAAAGATGTGGAGAAATACCTGTTAAGATGGTGCAAAAATAGACTTTAGCAATGACCGTATTGACACAGAAGCAAAAAATACCTTTGTCTTTAAAGACAAAACAGTAACACCACTCGTAGTCCACACTACCCACAATACCGTTCTCAGACAAAGGGACTACTGTAAAGGGCACTTACCTGGGGTGAATTATTGCAGAGAATTTCAACCTGAGACCCAACAGTGAAAGTCTGTATGTGGGAGATGTTGCCCCAGCAGAGCAGGACAGCGCTAGCGAAAGCCATGCCTGCCACCACTATTTTTTTTTCCTAGCTCTGACAGCAAGAAATCAGGATTAGTTGGCAGCATGAATTCCAACTGCCAAATCACTATGATATATGGGCTTTTATGACAAATTGTTACCTCAAAACTAGTAACATAAAACATTTCTGAAACTCCTGTTTTAGTTTTCATTGCAATCTGACAGCTTGAACCAGAACCTGTTAACACCAGACACCCCCTCCTCCTACCAGAGCCTTTCCCAGGAAAATCCCTGTTCATTCACGCGATGCTGTAGCAGAAGCCTGATTAGATTTGGGGAGTGAATGAAAGGAACTGCTTAAATTTCTACTCTGAAATATAGAAAAATTCTTTTCAGGGAGTGTTCCAGCAGAAGTCATCACTCTTTCAGAGGAGAGCAAGAAGAGAATGAATGGCTCATTAAGTCCTTAACACAAGAAAGCCTGCAAGTTCTTCACACACAAGGAAATGACACTATTTTGGCTCCAAAAAAGCCGGTATTTTACTGTGTTTATTAAAAGCTGAGAGGCACAACGTTCATAGAAAGAATTTAAACTGATTTTTGAGCCTCAGACACCTAGGAGTTAATTTTTCTACCATTTTTATTTAAACTACTTAAATATATGCAGGTTAAAGCTGAATGGAAGAACTTGGGATGCCTTGAATCAATAAAATCCAACAGGATATTTTCATGCCTTAATTTACATTAGAGCTGCTAGCGTGAAAAGATGAATCTCCCAGTAAAGTACGTAACTTAGTCCACTTGAAAGCTTATACTGATCAAAAACTCAGATCAGAAACAAATTGATTGACAGAATCTCCACTCCCACTCTACGTGCCATTATTAAATCCAAACCTTTTGCCATGACCTATATTTGGTATCTCCCTCCTCTAAAATAGCACTTTTTTCTTAGTTACTCCTCCACATGGGGTTACCTCTATGTCAACAGATGCAGCTTCTGCTAAGTGACCATTTCCAGGAAAAGCAGTTCTTCTCAAACTCACTTCAAAAACCCACCTGTAGATGGCACTACTCACAACAGTTTCACCTGAACCATCCACTTGAACTGACATGCTGCAGCAGTTACAGGAAACACAGCCTGCCGGTTGTTTTTTACCTTGTTTCAAAGTTGTATTAGTGCAAGAGGTAGTGCCCAGAACTGGTTAAAACATGGAAATATTAAAAAATTCAAATGGGGGAAATAAAGACTTGGGCTTTAGTCCCCTCTGCAATGATTAGAAGTTTTGAAAATATATAGTGGGTTGAAATAATTTAAGTAAGTTACTAAAAGCATAGCAAGATATTAAATCTGAAATTTGGTAAAAACCCCAGGTTTGCTAAAAAAAAAAAAAAAAGCAAGCAAGGAAGTATTTCAGACAACTATTAGTGCACAGCATAGGATCCAACAGGAATAACTAAGTAAAACCATCATATTGTGATTAATGCGAAGAATTGACTAACGTAACAAAGCCATGACAAATCGGGCTAGACGCAAATTCTGCTCTCACGCTAGAATGCTGTGATCCATTCAGGTCTTCATAGTCCCCTTGGACTCATAATAAAAATTTCTCCCACAACAAAGAAGAGTAAATGAAACAAAACTATTATTTCAAAACTTTTCGTACAGATCAATACACAGACAAGTAGACAATGAAAAGATTTATTTTTCCATCTTCAGATACTTGAAGTTTCAACCACGTTGCTATGAAAAAGAAAGCTGTGCACAAAAAGCCATACCATCCACCAATTCATCTTCCATGATTTTAAATTCCATGACTGACAGAAGACTACATCTCAGAACAGCTTTTTTGCATGTTCTAAAAACTGCTTGTAACAAAACCATTCTCCCAATTCCAGAGATTTAGCAATTTTGCTGTTTTACTTGAAGGTACAAAATAGGAAGTACTGAACTTGATTTGGAAAATTCATTTTAAGCTAAATTAGTACCAAAGCAGCAGAGCATTTTATGGCATAGTCAAGCACGCATATCGTCAGTTTGTGGAATCAGTCTCTTCTTTCAGTAACAAAAAAATCTCAAAGAAATCAGGTTTGTCACTGATCCTGTTTCAAGTCTTTTCCCACAAGCATTGAAGTGACTGGGTGCATAGAGGCTCTATGCTCCAGAAATGTCTTGACAGCCAGATCTCGACACTTGTCAAAACTGTAAAGGTCTCTGTAAAAGAAAAAAACAAAAAGCACCATGACAAAAATCTCTGAAAATAGTACAATGGGGATTTTCTCAAGGTTTTACTTTTCCCTTGAAAGCCCTCACATTAAGGTGCATACTGGGAGACAGCTTTCTTCTATTAAAAGAAGTCAGCAAGTAGAAAGCGACTCTGAAGACAAGCTTGTTCACAGTATACAGAAAATTCTGTACTGTATCACTTCAAAGCATAACATAAATACATGTACAGTGTCAAGCATTATACATTCCATTATACTAAAAATGCCAACAGCATGAGCTCCTACAATTTGGAGATTACTTTTACCTGAACAAGGGTCGAGTAAACTTCATCCTGCCCTGATCTGTTGCCATTTTTAGAGCCAGGGGAATAGCTTCTTCCCACTTGGACTTGATGCAGAGGCGCAGCCATCTGGGGGAGGGGGGAAAAAAAGTTTTACACTTTTATTTTCATTTGCATTGGTTAGTTAGCTTATGATTCTGTTCCTGTAAACACTCTGGGCAGTGCTATGTCATCATGGGAATGAAATTCTAGCTAAGTTCAACATAAAATATTTAGTGTCTGACTAGCATGTTACAAAAGTGGACTTTTCTATAAAATATGGACTTTTTCTACAAAATAGCTGAATTATATAGCACTTGCCACATTTGACCAAGTGATTAAAACCAAACCAAACCAAAAAACAAAACAAAAAAAACTCCAAACAAAACGTCACCAGCAACTGGCATGTACTTGCTTTGTTTTAAAAATAAGAAAAAATTGATCTTGTTACAAGAAGAAGAAACTACACTGTATGTTAGTTAAGGCAGAATAACCATCACTATTGCAAATGTATCCAAGTACATAACAGTAGCAAAATATACAATACTTCAGGATATTTGTAAAGATTACTTCTTTTAACAAGTGACACGTGTAAGCACAATGTGTAAATAGAAAATAGAAGCAATTAGGATGGCACAAGATTGAAGCCATTTAGCTCGAAGCATTTCCTACTTGTTTAGAAACTCCCTTTGACAGTTACTTTTTTTTGATGAGCCAAAAGCTTTGTGATAGATAGCATTAAAATGTGACAAAAACGTTTCCAAGTTGTGTTGAAAACAACACTGGTACATCAGCAGAAGAACTGATTAGGTAAGTCCAGAAGATCTGTTCCTGACTAAGTTTTTTGAAAGATTTTTCAGGCACGTTTAAGTCACAGAGAGGCTCACTACTGTATTACCCAATACCACCCCCAAAATAAAAGTGATCAGGTCATCAGGTTCCTTCGCTAGCATGACAGATGAAAATAAAGCACAGCTAATCCACTGCTCACTTCCAGTTCTTCTGGTAGACTATATTTACCCAATTCATAAGTAACAGAATATCACCCTGGTAAGCATGCTTGCACATGCACTTACAAACCCACCCCCCCACCCCAAAACCCTGCACCAGTTGTATACAACAGTATGTCTCAGACCAGTTATGAAACAGGACAGTTTGTTTTATGAAAGCATTTAAGATTAGAAGAATGCCCACACTAGAACAAACCTGAATCTTATTTCAGAATTGTTTATAGCATTGAAGTCGTATACTTGCTGCATTCGTTTGACATGTGACACTGGAAGAGGAGCCTGAAAAAGAAATTGCATAGTCAGAGTAAGCCAGAGGCACACTTCAAGCCACGTACTTCAAAAATAAACTGGTTCATTCAAGAAGATTGATGCTACAAAGGAATTAAAAGCTTACCATGACAAATATTTGTATTTGTTTCTTTC
Organism: Fulmarus glacialis; assembly: GCF_000690835.1. Classification (NCBI taxonomy): domain Eukaryota; kingdom Metazoa; phylum Chordata; class Aves; order Procellariiformes; family Procellariidae; genus Fulmarus; species Fulmarus glacialis. The sequence continues at coordinate 33,437 of NW_009232791.1, forward strand.
ACCTTCTCATAGTATTAGGGAAGGGACAAGGAATAAATGTTACCAAATTCCCACATCCAGTACTACCGAAACATTCAAAACTTGAAGTATTTTCATTCCATTTTATTTATTGCTTATTTGCTATAATACAGACAAACTCAAGCACCTTATAGTTTTGTTTTTACCTTTCAATCCAAAATAGTCTATATGTTGATAGTTAGCTGAAGAGGCAGACATAACCAGGGAGGCCTGGCTGAAGGTTTTAGTAACTACGTATGGTGAGAGTGGGTTATTTTAGCAAAACTTAAAAAACCAGACAACTTAATTCCAAAGCGGACTTGGGCTTCTGTGTCTGCTTTTGTGATACCAGAATCAAGTTACTCCAGGCACGCATTTACCTCGAGAAGCAACAGCGCCAGGAACTCAATCAGCTGATGAGATGACATTTCCTTCAGGTCTGCTGAGCTGAATGAGCCCAAATCACTGTCTTTTGCCTAAACGAGAACGGTTACTTAAGTTTTTAATAGGTTTTTCAAAGTATAATCAGGTGTAATTTTTTGTTTGGACATCCGCATTTACTACTGAGCTGTTCCACATTAAAAAGATATTGATTTGTATTTGTGCAGGATGTTACAAGAAGGGGAAGGAAGGGACTTAAGCTACTATCTGATGTTTGGTATTCTTCACTTCAATTTTCACTTGTTTTCTCTCCACTGATCTTTTTATCTCCACTGTCTTTCTGTTAAAGTTAAGTGAAAAGTCAAATACTTTTTCTATAAAAAAGTAACATTGAGAAGAAAGTTAAAGATAACATACAAGTACAGTGAAAAGCCACAGAGCTAACAAAAGGAAGGTATGCTGAATTTTCCATTAGTTGTATGAGTTTTATGGTTAAAATTATGAGAAAATTGTATGGCATTAGTTACTTATTATGATTTATGTATTTCAGTTTTTGATGAGAAATGCATGCTAGCTCCAGTATAACATAGGGGAATTATTGCTAATACAATATAATGAGTAGTGTAGAGATACCTTGGCATTTGTTTTTAAATCAAGCCATAATATCAGGGTTTAAAAAAGAATATTCTCAGTTTGGTTACTACATACACATAACAAAAAGGTGGCTGTGTGGCTTGTTAAAATATGTACAGCACTTCACACACAGAAGTCACAGCAAATCCACAGAGTCTATGATGAAAGGCTAGCCTACGAAATGCAAAATCCCTGGCAGCCATACTATCACCATAAATACATTTTCTCTCAGCAAATGATAGATTTCAGAAGAGAATGGCTCACTTTGTATAAAGAGAACTAGCTTTTCAAGATACAGACACCTCAGCTTTCTTTAACCACTCACTTTGATCCATCTTTGGCTCAAGGCAACACAAGCATTTGCTAGCGTCGTATCATACCTGTCAAACATTGAAAACAAAGGATCACAGTTTGGAAACACAAAAAGCTCCTGTAATATTTTTAGGAGAACGCTTAGAAATTATTTTCAAATGGCTCCACGTTTGTTCATTGTAGGCTCCAGCTCAATATTGCAACAGAATTTACAAAAGGTCTATTTTAATAAAATGTATTTCAGTTTTAGTTAGAAGGACTTTGCACATAGGTGACACTATCCCTTGGTCCCATACGTTCCTAAAATGATCAGTACTTCTGAGCATATATGCCTGTACATACATTACAGCTTATAGCTGAAAAGAGAATATTGTAATAAACTGTCAGAAAAAAGAATCTTCCCTGGCAACTTTCAAAGCAAAATGAATTTCCACCACTTGAAAATACTAACTGCAACATTTTTTCCTCCTATATACACATGTATCAATTTCTACATAGTACTAGGACATTTTCTAATAAAATGTTTGTGGGAAGACTTTCACCCTATTTACAAACTGCTATGTGACTGTTTGGAAAATCATGTGCAGTGTGCAGAAGGAAGAGAACTATAAAAGAATGCAGCTTACGTAG
>NW_009232791.1:35401-37438 GCF_000690835.1 Fulmarus glacialis
CATTCCTGGAGCATGAAACCATGAGTTCCAATCAACTTTATCAAGAACATCTACCTACAGAGCAACACAAATTCTTATTCAATTTTAAGTGTTATTTTTAGAGAAAAGCATACCCTATGAAAACGAGTTTCAATCTTTTTTTTTTTTTTTTTTTTTTTTTAATTAACTTCCCTCCAATTATCCTGGAGAGTCCTATATAGATTACTTCAAAACAAAATATTCCCTTCTAGGAGGAAAAAAAAAAGCATCATAATGCAAACTCATCTTCGTAAGATGCCAGACTACATCATATTAAGATCTTGAGATAAAGAAGAGAAAGATGAAGAACTGGTCCTTAAAGAAGGTAATTCCTGAGCTATGCCACAGTTTCACTAATTAAAAGGTTTCAAGCAATTAGTTTTAAATACTACCCAACCTTATCCTTGAAGTAGGAGTACAAGAACTTCTTCCAGTCCTCTGTTACTATGCTCTTATAAGCAAACTGCTGAACATAAGCCTTCAAGAAGCCAATGAAGACATCTAACGGTTAAAAAAGAAACTGTTTCAGTGTTTGAAATTAGAATGGGAAACAGTAATATGTAAAGTCTGACTAACACTTACCTGGTCCTCCAAGAAGTTGTTCAAGATAAAAAAGCAAAGCAAAGCCTTTTTCATACGGAACAGATGAATAGGCAACATCAGGATCTACTTCATTCAGATTAGGGATGAGGTTTGTTACAGGATTTTTATCTCCAAGAGCATTTATCTGTGACAAAGACACAAGAAAATATATGCTAGGAAAACTAGCACTCTTGCAAATCATTACTAATCCTATTTATAAAGTTATAATCCATCCAAAGCTAAGGTGGCCTCATTTCAAAGCATTCTTTCTAATTCTTTTTCCTGAAGTTCTGAATCTGCACAAAACATAGTTTACTAAACTTTTTTCTCATTTTGTTTTATCAGTGTCTGATTGCGTATCAAACAGAAAGATGTTAGGATCAATCACCCTGTGCTCCAGCTGTCTCAAAGGAGTTAATTACTGTCATGTCTGTCGTAATCACGAGCACCTAATCAACTATCTATACCCCTTTATTAACAAACTATTTAAACTACTTGATTTAAAAGGGTGGTATAAAGAATAAAATACGAGGAAATATTCATAGTAAACCAGGTAAACTGCATCACCAAATTGAATGAGAGGGCTGGAAATATCACAGGCTGGAAATCTGAAAACTAAGGTTTAGTTTCGTGTTTAGGTAGCATAGTTCAACAACCCTTCTAGACAGTAACAGATTAGGAATATGCTCAATTATGACACAGTACACAGGAAAAAAGAAATCAGTTACTTGCATGAGGCATTGGAAATTCTGATGGTCATGCTTGCAGATAATTCTGACAAGTTTTCAGCTGCCCACCAGTATGCTAACAGGTAATATTGCAATTTAGCCACACCCAGAACAACCAAGAGAGTCTGTAAAGATGCCTATCCTTACAGAACAGCTTAAAACAGTTCAAAAAGCTTTATCTAATCTGAGTTTAAGCTATTGCCTTGGGAAGAGATCATATACCTTGGAATCAAAGTTGTTCATCCTCTAATAAGAAAGTGTTAGGAAAGCTGACTAGACAAGTCTTATTTGTGGGAAACACACAAAATCAGCTTTATTTTATTTAGGTATATGCTTAAACATAAAGTCATCATAACTTTGAAAATATTTACCGTATTCTGCAGTTCCCTCCAACCTCCCAGGGCTTGAAAGTGCCTGAACTGCTCACCAAACAACCGACCACCAATCCTGCGCTCCAGGTATACAGTATGTCCCTCATTCAGCCTGGAAATACATTGATAAAGTCAGCATTGTGTCCTGTTTTTGACTGGGATAGAGTTAATTTTCTTTCTAGTAGCTGGTATAGTGCTGTGTTTTGGATTTACTATGAGAATAATGTTGATAACACACTGATGTTTTAGTTGCTGCTAAGTAGTGCTTACACTACTTCAAGGACTTTTCAGCTGCTCATGCTCTACTGTCCGAGAAGGCTGGAGATGCACAAGAAGCT
>NW_009232792.1:0-1076 GCF_000690835.1 Fulmarus glacialis
CCGCCTCCCGCCGCAGTCCTCAACCAGGTCGGCTCCCGGGGAATATACCGCGGCTCCGCGGCGCTGGCGCCGTGCAGTGCGAGGCTGCGGACAGTGGTACCATGTCTGGCAGAGGCAAGGGCGGGAAGGGGCTCCGCAACGGGGGCGGCAAGCGCCACCGCCAGGGGGTGCGCAGGGCATCACCAAGCCGGCCATCCGCCGCCTGGCTCGGCGCGGCGGCGTGAAGCGCATCTCGGGGCTGATCTACGAGGAGACGCGCGGCGTGCTGAAGGTGTTTTTGGAGAACGTGATCCGCGACGCCGTCACCTACACCGAGCACGCCAAGAGGAAGACGGTGACGGCCATGGACGTGGTCTACGCCCTCAAGCGCCAGGGACGCACCCTCTACGGCTTCGGCGGCTAAGCTCGATTCCTGGGATAAGTTACGCTTTTAGAACACAAAGGCTCTTTTCAGAGCCACCCACAAATTTCACAACTAGAGCTGTTTATTACTGAATTTTATTACTGAATTTAAAAAGTTTTAAATACATGTTACATTGAAGCACCTTTGAGGCAGTAACAGTTTTAGAGTTTAAAAGCTGCTACAAAGTATAATCTCTCTAAACGTTCTGAAAAAAACGAGTACTGGAAAACACCCCGTATACTGAGATCAGATGCTTTAAATAATCTCGGTGAGTGTAAACTCAGTACAGCTTTTATTACATATTTAGGTAATTTTTTTTTGCTAGTGAAGGCAGCACTGCCATCACCGTAACTGCAAAGCACAACGATTGTGTAGATGCAGCGCTTAAGCTGTGACGGTTACAGGACGGAAGTGCCTGTAATTACGTTGGTATTTTTTACTCCAATAGGAATGGAACTATTACAATCCTCTAATTTGCATAACGCCCTTATAAATAGGGGGGGGCAGGCGCCATTTTCGATGTTGTTGAGGTACAGTGAAGATCTTGGAAAGAAACTTTTAAGGATGCCTGAGCCGGCGAAATCTGCTCCAGCACCGAAGAAAGGCTCCAAGAAAGCCGTCACCAAGACGCAGAAGAAGGGCGACAAGAAGCGAAAAAGAACAAGGAAGGAGA
>NW_009232792.1:1285-1576 GCF_000690835.1 Fulmarus glacialis
CCGCCGGCGCCGAGGGCACCAAGGCTGTCACCAAGTACACCAGCTCCAAGTAAAACGGTTCTAAACTATAACCCAAACGGCTCTTTTCAGAGCCCCCACATTTTCCTGAAAAGAGCTGTAATTGCGAATATAGGTTGTTCCCAGATTTATGAGTTAAATCCTTGCATACATAGCAAATAATGTATAATGTATAAAATGAATTGCAGAACATTGCACGACTTCGAATTATGAGCTTTCATTTTACTCAAATAATATTTTTTGTAGTAATAAACAGCTCTAGTTGTGAAATTT
>NW_009232793.1:0-16692 GCF_000690835.1 Fulmarus glacialis
AGAAACGACAGCCAGCCCAAAAGCCGGCTGCAAACGTGCCACGGAGCGAGGGCCTGGGTGTTCCGTCCCCGTGCTGGAGCTGGGGACATCTTCCTCGTTCCCCTGAGGTTCCTCCTCTACCTCAGTGGCACCGGGTGGCTGAACACCTCACCCATGAGATGCTTGTGGCCGGTGGTCCTTCGCCCCAAAGCATCCCCGGGACGTGATGCCAGTGAGGCTCTTGCACCGTTGCACTGTGCTGGAGAGCCGTCCCTCACCCTGAGTAAGGACCCACGCAAACACACACCACCGGGTCTGATTGCACATCAAGCAAGCAAAAAGGTCCGATTGCCCTGCCAAAAAAATGCTCTGCCCATAGCACCGTTGTCCTCCATCCCCCTGTCCCATGTCTGGTCCCGAGAAGAGCTCCCCAAAGTTTGGGATACCCCAGCTCTGCTGTCAGGGGTTTGTGGGAATTCAGGATCCCGTACCCACAATTTTGTTAGTTCTATCATACAACGATGCTGCTTTTCCAGCTCCCCGTAATTTGATCGCTCCCTTGTTGCTTTTTGATGTCTCCACCAGAAGCGTGGCTGCTGCATAGACCTTGCTTCTCTTCTGCAGACGGGATGAGTCACCGTGTACGCACTGATTAATGTCAAACTCTGCCTCTCCTTTGAGGTATTAATTTCGGATGAAATCTTCTACTTTCTCCTTGCTGAAACAGAAAACGTGTGGAGACTGAGCTCTCAGTCGCTGCCCTGGCTGGAGTGGTGGACACTAAAACATCAACAAGTAATACGCTGATGGAAGGGACACTGAAGAGGGGAGCGATTAAATCAGATCTGAAGAAGAGGGGTGAGATACTCCCAAACAATAGAAAAGCATCTGTTCATGCTGCAGAAATTTGCTTAAAAGCCGGACAAGACAATGTAATTTCATAGCGGTTAAGGGGCGGGAAGACGCTGCCTGAATTAATCGGCAGACCTGACTGCTCGAGGGATTATAAATAATCTTATGTATTAGGACTTGAAGGATCACATAGGCTAATCTGTTACTGAGAAGACCAAATGCAAAGACATTTCTGTTTAGCATAAGATATGCCGAGGAAAGGGAGACATGCCTTGGAGAGATGCCAGGCTGCTCAGGGCACCGAGGAGGAAAGAATTTAACAATTAATTGCAGTATAAAATTACAGAGAGATGATTCCTAATGAGAAGTTGTCTGCAGTGTTTTAGCCTCGGAAATCTCGACTACTCCTTTCCACCGTGACAACCCTGCCCTCCGCCTGCCTACGGCAGAAGTCCCAGACCATGAAATGCCTGCGAGCCCGGCCCCGTTTGTCCCAGGGGCTCCTCCATTCACGGTGTTATTCTTCTAATGATGAACATTTGCCCAGGCTCTGGTGGGGGACAGGAATAGTTAAAATGTTTCTGGACACTGGAGAGCTTTTACCTACCACTTCTGCATGGGAGGAATTTAAGCCATGATTAATTGAGCCTTTGGTTCAGGGGCTTTGATCCCACGGCTACAGCACTAGCAACAGCTACATAAATACTACTTTTTAGATAATTTTAGCCCAGATTTTACTTAATTTTACCAGGACTTGCCATTGGGCAGTGGTTTCTCGCAAGCGCTGTTTCCAGCCTTTTCTCCCTTCCTCTGCAGCGATGGCATTAACTGGGGACGGTTTCGGAGCTGGAGACTTCCAAGTCCAGTTACAAACAAGTCCCTTGACACCAGATCAGGCCAAATATTCAGCCACATGCCACAGGCTCGGAGGCCGGGCTTTTCCCAAAAGAAGCCGTACAGAAGAGCAGGGACAGGAGCTCTCGGGCACTGCTGCCACAAGAGGTCCCTGCACGCTCGCTGGAGAGCCGGGCAGAGGAGCCCCAACTGATGGGACTCTTCATTCACACCTTATTTGGAGATATTGCCTTTTTCACCCAAATTTCGAGAAGTTTTCCAACAGTCCCCAAACGGCCTCATTTTCTGCAAGGAGGCAGCTCAGCCTGGTGATGGGTCGCTGCCGGTGCCTGCTCCCAGCAGGGCAGGGGACTCCTTCCAGCAAGGACGTGCCTAGGTCCAACCCGTAACGCGGTGGAGACCACAGCTAATCCCATAGCAGGGACTTTACAGCAGCAGCCGGGTGTAAATCGAGGGTGCAGCAGGTTTTTCAATAGCTGGACAGTGGCGTTTTTCTCCCTCTTACAGGTTGGAGTTTCTTTGCAGCACATCTGGGAGAGACAATTCATTTTCCACAATAAAGAGCTGGCAGATAATCCCCCATATAAATTCTGCCAGATAAACTGTGTCCTCCCCCAGATGCTCTCCACTGCTTCTGGACGGGGGTGTGGGTGTGCTTTCGCAGCTCTGCCATCCCTTACATGAGAAGGAGCCTGCTCTGCTCCCAAACATCTCCCGGGGCTCGCCATAGCCAACAGATGTGGGAGCTTCTGACACGGCACAGTCCTTCTGGCAAAAGTAATGCTCCTGTTTTTGGAAAGCCTCGCTCCCTTAATCTGCCTCCCTCCAGCCAGGGAGGCATAAAGCCCATCTGCTCTTCTAATGCCAGAGCTGGCTCACGCCTAAAATAATTTGAGGAGTCCAAGATTTCAAAACAAATCAAGCAGCTTGGCTTCCAAACTTTAATTAGTTAACCTCTTCATCCCTACCTGAAGTGTGTCACCGCTCTATCTACTAGGCCATAGGAAGTCAGATATAGGAAAGCTCTACTCTATACATCCACGTTTTCATTCAGAAAGTCTGTAACTCCACACTTATGAAAGGATCTATTGTGCAATATGCACGCCATGTATGGCAAAGCATGCCCAGGCATTGCAGAGGTAGCTGTGAAGAGGGCTGAAATCAATGCAAACTTGAGCGTCTGCTCCTTCCAGCCAGAAACACCTTCCTTATGTGGAAGCTGGATATTCTCCAGGTGGAACTGGGGATATACTCGGCTTGGCCACAGGAGAAAGGCACATCAGTCTCTGCGAGCGCGGTGAGCAGAAGATTTTCTGCTAGCACTGACAGCGTGGAGAGTTTTTATTACCTTTTTGCCCCAGCCCTTAGCTCCGTTTCCCCCTACACACACAGCTCCAGGATTTAATGCAAGAAACGCCAAAGTGTGCATCACTTAACCACTGACCTCAGGACTTGACCTTGTCCGGCAGAGGAAATCATCTGGCTTTGCACCGCAGCCCGTCCGTTCACCCTGCTCAAGCCTGCGAGCTCGGCCTCTCGAGGGGAAGACTCTTCCTTTCCCTCTCGCAGTGTTTTGACCAGCCCTGCAGGTGTTCTGCTGTCTAGGTTGGTCATCCTTCCTGACATCATTCCTTGAATAATACAATGTCTCCAGAGAGCTTCACAGTGCCGGGATGCTCTGGTACCGGCTGCTGGCCACTGCCTGGCCGGGCATAGCACGCTGCCTTCTGCAGCCTGGCGTGCAGGAATCCCCCCTTCGCCCGAGCCAGAGCCACCCAGGCAAAGCCTGCTTTGCCCACATGATAAACAACCCCGTGGCAGGTTGCTCTGGATACTCTTGCTTTTGGTTTTCTTCCTTTTTCCCAGGACTGGAAGTCTTTTTTTCTCAGGATTTGGCACAAGGGACCTGTAGGAGAAACCTGTGACAACAGTACAGCATCCCTAAGGATGCTGCGGGCTCAGCTGTCTCTCAAGGGCTTGGGCCAGACCGCCTGCCATGCTTTGGTTGTGCAAAGGATGTGCTCTCTCCTTCTCACTCTGGTCGTACAGGTATGCCGTGGGATAAAGAAAAATTCCATTGACAGACCCATTGACTGGCAAAACCCCTTCAAGCACAGCAGCACGGGCCGTTTTTTATATTTTTCCTCTGCTTTCAGTAGCTGACATGCCCCAAATTTGTCTACTTTCTGAATTGTTTATCTGCTGCTGTTAGTAAGGTTTCAGGCTCCTTCTTTCCTTGTGAAATATGGGGCCAAGTGTCCACCCAGCCTGTATCCCATCTCTCACCATCGCCAAACATGAATGCTTAAGAAGAAAATGTGAAACAGCACATATAATTATTCTTACCATGTAAGCAAATTCATTCCCATTAAATATTTCTTTTTCCATTTCTTCTTCCCTTGTGGGATAAACATTTTTTTCCCTGTTTAGTTCACCATTCTCAAGCTGAAGTAATTTTTGATGGATGTCTCTGTGCTTTCTGGTTACACCATGATGTATTTATGACCGCATGCTTTTTTTGCAATTCAGACAGATTCAGAATGAGTTCTGCAAGGTGGAAGCACGTCTAAGCCCCTACACCCACTCCGTGCAGCATCACACGTTGCTGAGCCCACTCAATTCCTCCTGCATTAAAAATAAAGGCACAGGAGCTTCCTAACTGCCTCTCCTGCTGCTGCCAGCTCCGCAGGTTAGGTTCCCTCCTGAATTCTCTCATTATTGATATCACAAACCAAGCTGTTCTGAAAGCGGTGTCCCATTAATCATTTTAGCTCTGCTGCAGTTTTCACCTCACTTCCTCTTCCTGCGCCTGAACAGTCTTCAATAACATTCGACTCTGTGGGTAATGCTCGGTTAAAATCGGCAAGTCTGCTAGGGCAGGGAAGGACCCTGACCTGAGCAAGCTGATGGCAAGCGAAGGTGGGACCAGGATAGATCCACACAGCCACCGCTGCACTACGGCATGAAAAAACGTGCTACACCAGCTGATGGTAGTAAGGACTTGAAGGGAAGAGAGCTACCCCCATTAAATCTTTGCCTCTAAACTTGAATTTTCCAGAGTGCTGACCATACTGGAGAGACACAGCAAAAGCAAAAATACCTAATAAAATATGAGGGCAGCTCAGCAGCTCGTGTGAGTCAGCACCAATGTGGGCGGCAGGTCTGGTCAGAGATTTCTGATGCCTACCTGGGCTCTGTTTGCGTTTGAGGGCACCGCTTCCTTTTGCTCTCTTCCTTCCTATGTTTAATCCTGCTGTGTGTTACAAGCAAAGGTCTTAACCACTCTGAGGAGTTACCTAACAAAGGGCCAAAAGATGCTTACAGAGCATCTTCCCGAAAATCTGCCTCCAATATCATCCCATCACCTGAATCCCTCGAGGGCATACTGTGTGTTCCTAGGTGCTGGCTCCCAGAGACACAGTAACGCAGCATCCCTGCAGCTAACCCAAACCTTCCCCCTTACAGCCAATGCCCTTTTCAACTTTCTATCCTTTGCCATCATCTTTGCCCCCATCAGAGATGGGCATTTTGTTTTGCCTTTATCCCTTTGCAGTTTACAAAAGCCCTTCCCTGGGTGCATCCAGCAGCATCCATCGGCATCCAGCAGCCAAATTAGCTGCTCAGCCCCGCAGTGCGAACTCCACTGCACAGGTCCAAGCTCCACCTGGCTCGTCCCGAAGCCTCCCACAGCTGCACACCTTTGTACCTGCCACTTTGCTGGTGCGCTGCAACTTTCATCCTTGAGCAAACAACGTTTTTCAGCGATCTCTGCTGAGTCAAAGAATGCCTCCGCGAAGGCTGCTGCTTCTCCACGTGGGAACGCGCTTCTGGGGAATAATTACAGAGAGTTTAAACAGGGACGTTTGGCAGCCAAATTGCTTCACATTCAGGCTCCTGGCCAGGAAGGCAGAGCCTGAAAGCTGCTCGTTGGCACTGTGAGAAAACACCTCGCACCTGCACCCATCATGGGCGTGCATTGCCCGTGGGCTAAGATCACTCCTTACACGGCAGCGCCCTGGCACCCGGCACTGAAAGGTGTGCTCACGGCTTGGCGGGTCTGACGAAGCAAGCTGCTTCGCAAATAAGCCAGCTTGCAATTACCGAGCATCCCTCTGTGTGCCCTCTTCTCCAGGCCATGCCCACTGAAGGATTTTTATCCTCCCACCCCACGTAGGATTTGGGAACGTGCTGCATGGCAGAAAGCCGGTCCCTGCGAAGCTCCGGTTCTGCAAGGGAGATGATGGAAGCACAGTGCTAGTAACTTTTCCTTCCCTAAATTTTGAGGCATTTTTTAAGGTTGTGAAACATATCGACTGTGAAATAGAGATAAGAACTGGAGTAGACACAAACAGCGTAGGCGTTACTCCCGGTTTTTTTGCAACTCCCACTCTGTGCAAAAATAGTACAGCAAGGAGCACTCTGGTCTGTGCCATCCTTCAGGGACCAAACGACGATGGGACCACGTGCCTGGACATCGGTGGACTGAACCAGAAGCAGAGCTGGGACGTAAGGCACGTGCAGAGGTGCTGAACGCTTCACGTTCCTTAAAATCAATGGAGAGAGCTCTTACAAAAAGATCAAATTAAATAATTTTCAATGTTACAGAAATATATAAAAAGTAGTGTTATCATTCCAAAGTGCTGCAAAACCACGTTGCACCGAGTTAGAGCGCTTTCCATCAAGAAAAGGGGCAATGGGAAGCCGCAGCAGGGTGTCACTGCATCCACTCAAGTTTCTGTTCACATTGCACACAATGCACCCGGTCTTTAGACCACACCTGTGCCATAATTCCTACGTGCCCTCAATTCTTTTGCAATTCTAAACCTGAGCAAAATACACTTAATTAGGCACAGACCAGTTGCAGAAATCAGATAAGACTTGCTGGCAAGCGGCTGCTTCCAGGAGATGTCTCCTGACCGACGGGGATGTTGTGCAACTCGGGGAGAGCATCACCCAGCCGTGGGCTGGCGGCAGGGAGAACACTTGCGATAAGGAGCGAAGGTGTCATCTCGGCGGAGGAGAAACTCGCAGATGGCGGCGGTGGTGGCTTTCTGACTTGGGGGACGGGTGCCAGAGCCCCCCATGGCGGGACCGGGTGAGTACCCACCGATGCTTCTCCTAAGGGACCCAGGAGCAGGGCAGCGGCGTGGAGGGGATTTGCAGGAGCAAGTCACCACCCTGCACCGAAACCTGCCTCGAACGACCCTCTTCTGCTCCATTTCTTGCTTTTTTTCCCCTCCAAAAAAAAGATTTCTAATCAGCCTCTCAGCTGATTGCTAAGGTGGGGACAGTGCTAAGGACCAAGGTTTTTGGCTCCTTTCTAGCCCAGGAGGCATTTTGGGCAGGATTTACTGCTTTCATGGCAATTAGTGCAAATAACGACTTCACACAAATGTTGGAGAGGTTTGGGAGAGGCTGAAGCGGTTCTTCAGACCCCGATTTGGAGGAGCCGCGGGCTACGGTAGCAGTGCCTCGCCATAAATAATTGTATGGATTTACAACACGACTGTCGTTAATCGCTTTTGCTTGCTCACCCTGCGCTGCAGTTGAGTTTAATGGGACAAGGGGCTGAACGCAAAAAAGTGGGTTAAGCTGGAGGAAAAAAGGGCTTTGGATTTTGAGACAAAGTTAAAAAAGTGGGGAAATGTGTATTTTCTGCCAGTTGTGGCTTTTTTCCTGTGGTACCGGGAGTTTGGGACCCCTTGAGCACGTGGTGCTGACCCACTCCCAGCTGGGGCGGTGGTGGTCCTACATTTTGGGGTGCGGTTTTGCAGCGATGGTACAAGGGCGCGCGGGGAGGACTGTCTGCTGAAGGGCGAAAGACAGCACCTACAGGCAAACAGCATCCATGGCGGCCAACCCCTCCCTCTGCTTGCCCACAGCCACCGGCATGGATGGCAACGACACCGTAACTGCCGAGGTCTGCAAGGAGGCTGACGTTGGGGATGGAGAGTGAGTACCCAGCGGGGGGGAGGCCGAGGCCTGGCCTGCAGGCGGCAGGGGTGGCATCGCCATGGCAACAACCGCCATGTTGGCAGCCGCCATGTTGTTTGTTGAGGGAGCGGGGTTCATCCCCCGTCTTTGTTGTTGAGGCAGCGTGTTGGCTGCAAGGCACCAAGCCTCAGCTCCCCGGAGCATTCACCTCTCCCGCAGGCTGCGGGACGTGATGGTGGCCGGCTACCCAGTGCTGCTGGTGAGGAACAAGAAGGAGTTCAGCGCCCTGGGCAGCAAGTGCCCCCACTATGGTGCCCCGCTCAGCAAAGGTAACCCTGGTGCTGGGCAGGGGGAGCAGCCATGTCAGGGAGGTCAGCCTTCACCGCTCGGTTGTGGGGGGCTTTTCTATTGCAGGAGTCTTGAAAGGGGAGAGGCTGCGCTGCCCCTGGCACGGTGCCTGCTTTAACATCAAAACTGGGGACATCGAGGAGTACCCTTCTCTGGACTGCCTTCCCTGCTTTAAGGTGCCTTCTTGTCTCTTCCTCCTCCAAGCTTGGGCCGTGTCCTCCATACCACTCGCATTCATTCACTCCCACAAGCTCCATGTTCCCGACACCAACTGAAGGGATCCTGCCCTGGCCACAGCTCCATGGTCCAGGTCACACAGAGCTACACATGGGACAATTTCTTGGGATCATGTAACTCCCTGTCCTAAAGCTCCTTTCAATCAAAGGTGATGCCGTACATCCTCGTACACATCACAGAGCCAGCACAGCTCTTTTGGAAAGAAAAAAGGATTTACACCTCTTCCTGAGTGTCCTTGGGATAAGGAGAAAAGCTCATGAGCTCCTCAGCATCATTTGACATCCAAGATCCCTACAAGTCACTCCCGATGTATCAGACAGATGGCCCACTGAACCAGGAAAGCTCCTACCACAACCTCATGAATGCAGCACTTAAATGCACCCTCCTTTCACCCCTGCAGGTAACAGTGGAAGACGGAAAAGTGTTTGTTACAGCAAAAAAGAAGGTACTGACCTTACCTGCTGTCACTAAGCACAGGCAACACCTTGGGCTAGGCACGATTTCAGCATTTCTCAGTTTCTTCTAGGATCTTGAAAGCAGCCTGAGGATGAAGGACAGAAGCAAGCGATGCCTTCTCAACCGGGACACGATGCTGCTTCTAGGGGGAGGTCAGTGAAGTGGTCTGTGCCCTCCCCACAGATGCTGTGAGCTGCCACTCTCTCCTCCAGGGAGGACTTGCCTTCTTCCTCCTACTCCATAGTGACATGTAGGAGGGCTGAGACGAGCATCTCTTGTAGGTGTGGCTGCCCTGGTGTGTGCAGAGACACTTCGCCAAGAGGGCTTTACTGGCAGGATCATCATGGCCACCAAAGAGAAACATGTTCCATACGACAAGGCCAAACTGAGCAAGGTTCGTACGTGAGAAGGGCAGGACCGTGCCTGGGTACCCCGTGTGAATTAGGGACATGGCCCACACTCAGGACCAGGCTGAGCAATCGAGTGAGCCATTCCGGCAAGGCAGCAGGAGTGCTGAGGCACCCACAGGGAAAAGGGGTATAATTTCCAGCTAACATCTCACTTCTTCCTCCCAGAAAGTCTTTGATCAGTGTCCACCATAAGCTAATGGTTTTATCCCCTTTCACTGAGTTCTTCCCACTAGAGTTTGAGTTGATGGGTTTTTCTGAGGGGGGACAAGAAGATGATGGGGATGGGGCAGTGTGGGGAGCTGTGATTTACTAATGCAAAATTTACCTCTTACGCAAACTTACTTGCCAGTCAACACTGCAAGAGTATTGCTGGCTGCAAGAATTGCTTTATTTCATATTTCTGCTTTGTTTCCAGGAAATGAACTTGAAAGCTGAGGACATCTGCTTGAGGAAACCTGAATTCCTCGATGCTCATGGCATAGAGCTGTGGACAGAGAAAGAGGTACAAGAGCTGCTGAGCTCAGTCCTCAATGGGTGGTCCTGTCCCTGCCATGGGGAGGGGATGTCCACACCTGCAGGCACAGTGCTATATTTATAGAAATTAGGGCTCTGCCTAAGTACATGCATTATTTTCTGGGACAGCATTCCAAGGCCAGTGCTAGGGATGGTGTGCACACCTTGGGGGTAACACTGATCTGTGCTACCCATGGACAGATGTGCCCGTCACATACAAAGAGGGTGGCCCTTGAAACTGGCCTTCTGCACATCCCTCAGATTTGGTGCTGTCGCACTTAGTGCTCCTAAAGCCTAGGACCTGTAGGAAGTGAAAGAGAGGAGTCCAGCATTCCTCATCGCATCTAGGTGTCCAGAAATAGGGCATGCAGTTACAGGCAAGCAGAATGGGTTGATGTGGCAAGACACCGGTGGACCAGAGGTACCTGTCTGATCTTTGCCTCCTTTCTCCTGCAGGCAGTGTCGGTGGATTTCCAGAAACGGAAGGTCCACTTCATGGACGGGTCGTCTCAGAAGTACAATCAGCTGCTCATTGCAACAGGCAGCCAGTGAGTGCACAAAGCATTTTAGACAGGACAAGAGGGCTCTTCTAGAGGCGTGTGAGAGGGAGGTGGTAGGAGATGAGATAAAAGGACAGGATGGGATGACACAGCCAAGAGATTGCATGGGTTTGTGCTCCCCGCCTCATTCTTTCTGTTTCATTTCTAATCATGAGACATATCTGGATTCTCTTTCTTTCAGCTCCAGCTCCCTCAGAGTCCCAGGTGCAGACCTGCACAACGTGTGCGTTCTCCAAACCCCAGAAGACTCTAGCAAGATCTTAGAGCTGGCAACTGGGAAGAATCTGGTGATCGTAGGAGCCTCATTCATAGGTACCAGGCTGGAGTGGATATCAAGTCATCAGTGATAGCCTCGAAACCCACTTCTGCTGCATGTGCAGATTAACTAGAGGCCCTCGGGGAAGGGATGTTCATTCACTAGCTGGCTGGGTTCCTCCCCGGAGCCTTATAGCTGGTGGGGGTATGCATTACACAGCATGCACTCACTCCTTCCTCAGATAGCCAAAAACTTTGAGAGCTATAAACAGTTCCTGGACATGGACAGAGGGAAATGTGCCTTATGAAAAGGTCACCGTCCTTCAGAGGAGCTGGACTCCCCAGAAGCATTGGGAAAATGAAGGGTAAGGCACAGAAAGGGAGCTATTTTGTACACAACCAGGAGCTGTTCTTTGCATTTCCTAGTATCTGGGTCCGAAGTGCGAGGTGCATGAGAATGAAGAACAGGGGGGCTAACTACCTCAGCCCAGAAATGCATAGAAGAGCAGTTAGGCACTGGCACTACATCAGATTTGTTCTCCTCACCTGGAAGGGGAAAAGGTTTCCAAGGAGGAGGGTGCAGGTTCATGCTTGCAGCAGGCTTACCTTGAGCATGCCTTTCCCTTGCAGGAATGGAAATAGCTGCCTTCCTCTCAGACAAGGCTGGTGCCATCTCAGTGGTGGAAAAAAAGGAGTTCCCTTTCCAGAATGCGCTGGGTCCTCAGGTTGGAGGTGTCACCATGAAGGTTAGGAAAAACTGGTGCTAATTTCTAGGATGGAAAACACATGCTATCCAAGCAGCCCCATGATCTGCAACAGCCCAGGAAATCCAGCCCCTGCGCTGAGTCCTAACCCTGCGTGCCCAGCCACCTTGCTCACGTACAGCTCTCTGAAGGAGCTGTGCACACATGGCTCGTCCCAACCTCCCTCACACACACGTCACGCTCCCCAGCTCAGCTTCATCCCCAAGCCCTCCTTCATCCTAGACCCACCTCACGCACCACTCCTGACCAGGACAGCAGAGCAAAGCCAGGCTTCCAGGCACCCTGCAGCAGCCAGGGACACAAATGAAACCTCTCTGCAGCGTGGAGCAGCAGCTAAGCTGCCTGCCTGGGTTTTGGCTGGGTACGGCTGTTTTACAGCAGTACAGCCTGGAATTTCCTAGTGAATACTCAAACCACCTTCCTCTTCCTTTTCAGATGCTGCAAAACAGAGGGGTGAAGTTTTACATGAAAACAGAACTCCATGAGCTGAAAGGAAAGGATGGAAAGGTCGGTCATGGCATTGTGGTCCCTGAACTGCTAATTTTAGGGGAAAAAAACCCCAAACTGAGGTATAATCCAGTACCTACATCTAGGCTTTCCTCTCCCACGTCTAGACCCTCACATTTCTTTTCATTAAGCACAACTCTGGGCTCAAAGGGCATGAGTATCTGTTCGTGTCTCAGGGACAAGAGTGTGATTTTCTCTTACATTCCTGGCAACACACATTAGCTGGACAAGGTGATCTGAACCTGGGGAAGAAAAAAGAACAGCAAAGAATGAGGCAGCAGGGAGGCTGCAGGAATTAGGACAGAGTTTTTAACCCTTTGTTAATGATTCTTGCTTCCTTCCTAGGTCACAGAGGCTGTTCTTGCCAGTGGAGAGAAACTACCTGCAGATGTGGTAGTGGTGGGAATAGGTAAGAGGTCCCAGTTGGGAGACAGAGACGGCTTTGGGAATGGGGAGAAGAGCCAGCAAGCCCAGAGCATCCCAGTGCATTCCCAGGACACCATTTCCTACAGTCTCTTTCCCACTGTTATCATCCAGCCCTACCTCTTAGCCCCAAACACCTGGAGAAAGTCAGCAGCCCATGAGCAATGGCAGAAGGAAAGGAGCTACTTACACTCTCAGTATGACTTTGGCACGCTTGCTGAGCTCCGCAGGTCACTGCTGTGTTATCACAGCATGCCTTGTTCTGGGCCCTGGTTTTATTGCCCTGGATTAGCTCAGCACCAGCCGAAGCACCGGTCACTGCTGCAAGCTGCTCTGCTCCAAGCAGGCTGAACAGGCACCACGGGCACGTACTTGCTGTAGGGCTGAGGCCAAATTTCCTCCCTGCCTTTGCGGAGCTTTGCTGCATTTGTCCTTGCTCCTCTCTCTGCAGGGGTGTTCCCCAACTCAGCATTTCTGAAGGACACCTCCATCGCCAGAGATGACAGCGGTGCCATCCTGGTGGATCTGGTAAGTGCCAGCTGAGTATCCCTGGTTCACATCCAGTCCCAATCCCTCTCATCATTGCACTAATTGCTTTTTGTCCCATTAGCGCATGCAAACCAACATCCCAAATGTCTTCGCTGCGGGCGATGTGGTCTCCTTTCCCGTAGCGCTGCTCAACGGGGACCGGTCCAGCATCCATCACCAACAGGTGGCTGAAGCCCACGGTGAGACAGCACAGCCACCTCGCTTTCCAGCCCCCTCGGAGATGGGCATCGAGGGAATGGGGCAGAAGGGATGGCAGGATAACAAGAGGCAGGGGGCACTTCTTTGAGGACCTATAAGAAACAAAAATATTTCCTCTGCTGGTTCATCACAGGTCACATTGCTGCCTTAAATATGTTGAAGAAAGAGAAGGAGTTGCACACCGTCCCCTTCTTCTGGACCACGATGCTTGGGAAAAGCATCCGCTACGCAGGTAGGAGGGGGCAGAGAGATGGGAACAGCCAAACCACTTCCCAGCCCATCTGCTCATCCACCAGCTGGGTCTGGGGCTTGTAAACACACAGCAGTTGGAGAGTTTACCTGAAGCAGCTCAAGTTTTGGACTGGCTGCCATGGTGGGTTTGTGAACTCTGTTTCTGAGGTCCAGGCCTGCAGGTTACCCAGAGCTCTTGTTCTTTGCTGATCTCCAGTGGCTTAGAGCTCACAAAGGAGGAAAAACTTCCCTCTCCAAGCCAAGGAGAGGCTCGGGGTCATGACGCAGTCTTGCACCTCTGGGTCAGTTCTGCTTGTCCGGGGCCTTCATGCCTGCTCCCCAGCCCTGTCCCAGCCCCAGCCCGGACTCCTGCCCCAGGCAGTCGCTGTCCCCTCTGCCCCTACCTGCGATGGCACTGAGGTGGGATGGGTGGCAGCTGCTGTACCAGGGCTCCCCAAGCAGGCTGCGATGCTCTTTCTTGCAGGCTGCGGGAAGGGATACACGGAGACTGTTGTGAAGGGCAGCCTGGAGCAACAGAAATTCCTGATCTTTTACATCAGGTGAGCAAACCCGAGGCCAGTCTGTGCCCTGACATGGCAGCACCCCGGGAACAGGGCACAGTCCTCTCCTTTACGGCCTGCAGAGCTCCCACAGAGGCTCCATATCACCTCCCACGGCTGCGCACTGCAGGCAGCTGCTGGCCGTTGAACCAGCAGTGAGATGGTTTCAGAGCAAACCAAAGCAGGGCAGGGAAGGAGAAGAGGATGAGCTTCGATGAAGACACCAGCTGGGCAGGGAGCCTGGGACACATCTCCTCTCCCTCTGCCCCACTGCTCCCAGGCTTGGTGCCCAGCTCCCAGCAGCGCCAGGCCATCTGCCACAAGTCCCCGTGCACCCTGCAGTACCAGCCACCCTGCCCTGAGCCCTCCAAAATACAGCTGGCCTCCAGCCAGGGTGCCACAGGGATGCTGCCATGCTGAGTTATGTACACTGAAGAGATCCACATTCTTCCGCTTTCCCTTTCAGGGACGGCTTCGTGACTGCAGCTGCCAGCCTGAACTGTGATCCCATGGTGTCTCTGATTGCAGAAGTTTTATGCTCAGGGAAACAAATCTCTAAAGAAGAAGCAGAGTAAGTGACACCCTGACCGAGCTGGTGGGCGGCTCTGCGCTGCGTTCCCCATGCTCCCAGAGAGCCCACTGAGAGACACGAGACGTGAGTTACTGCAAATCCCCAACGTACCTCTCATTTGCAGGGCCTGCGACATCTGCAATATACCCCTGCTTACAGAAACCTAAGCTCGGTACATGCCCTGCCGTGAGGGGCACAGAGTCAACCAAGTGTTAATAGCTCCACATCCTCCCATCCTGGCACAAGAGAAATAAAGTCATGAGCCAAGCTGAGCCCAGCGCCTGCATTTTCTGTTTGCAGACAGCCCTTGGCCGCTCGTTTGCACGCTGGGGCAAAGCAAAGCAGCGCTTCCCCCTCTCTTCTAAACAGGGACCTGCTGGGCTGGGTAAGAGGAGGATGCCCACATCCTGGGGCTCAGCTGAGGGTCTGAGCAGGCAGAAGCAGCCACATGTTTACAGATCCACCAACCCCTCCTGCTCCTCTCGCTGGCTGTTGGCAGGGAGATTTCATTCAGCACACCGGTCACGCTGACCTTCTGCTTTGCAAAAGCACATTTTCCCAGCAAGGGGAGCTGTGACCGAGGCAAGCTGCTCTCCCAGCTGGGAACTAGATAGTCTGTGCACAGGAACTCGCATGAAATACCCTACCCCTAAGGACAGAGGGCTGCCATCCGACCTCTGAGCGAGCAGCACCTGCTGGCATTGCTACAGCCGCCTTCAATATTGCATTAGCTGCCACAGCAAGCGCTTCCCACCCCCGACAGCAGCCAGCCTCCGGCAGAGAAATCCCAGCCCCGGTCGGCGTCCCCTCTCCTGCCGTGTCCCTGCGTGCTGCATGCTTCGAGGAGGCGGCCGGATGCTGTAGGAAACACAGCCTCGATGCTAGAGGAAAGAGTTACTAGATTTTTTGCAAGGCAACAGCGAGCAAAGCTGTGCTTTCTACAGGAAACACTGCACTTACTCACCGGTCACATGGGGCTTTGCAGGAGGAAGGATAAGCCCTGAGAGCCGGGCGAGTTCCCACAGGGACACTTACTTTGTCAGCCTAAAACCCCCCTGCTTTTACATTAAATGCAGGTTGGGCCAGAGCCCGAGCCTGTTCGCTCAGCAGGTGAGATACTGCAATGCTGGTTTTGTGTTAAACACACAAACTTACACTCTAGCACCTTCTCACGTATGAAAAGTTGACCTTAAAGGTGGCGTTTTATATTTCCTGACCTCAGGGACTTGGTGCTGCTGCTCGGGGCAACTCTCTGCCCTGAAATAGCCACATCTTACCGGGGAAAGAGCAGGTTTTCGGCAGAGCAGGTCAGTCCTTCACGACGACAGGAGGAAGCAGCAAATCTAAGCATTACCCATACGCCGAGGCACACAAGGGTGGAGACGCCGGTGGCCAGAGCATGCAGCTCCCCTCCATATCAAGCATTGACAGCACCGCGCTGTGATGCATGGAAGGGGGAGCACAGCCCGGTAGCTGCTCCTCCTTTCCCTCGGGTGTCCTGCACACACCCCCCCGCAACTTTTTGCCCCCCTCGGTGCACTCCAGGACTTCGTGAGCACTGAGCAGGTACCAGCTATTTTGTATGGACTTGCAGCAGGGCAGCTGTGGTAGAAGAATCCAGCTCTGCCTCAGGCTGGGGGTGTTCATCCGCGGTCCTTTCTGCTCAGAGAGCGATCCGAGGGGGGTCAGCAGCCCCACTCTCTCTGGGCGACGACAACCCCAAAGAAAGTCGGCTTCTTATAGCCGTCAGCAAGCAGACACCAAGCAGAATGGCTTTTTATAAGGAGGGACCCCATGACAACAGACTTGCTCCACTTCTACCACTTAATGGACAGCAGGCCACTTTCTGCACATCGCTGGGTGCCAAAATTTGGTAGCAGCCCTGCCTTGGGCGGCTGGAGCCTGGACAGGCAGATTTAGTTGAGACTGTGCAGACTTATTTCAGCACAGGGCCATTCCTCCCTGCCCGCCCTCGGAGCTGGGACGAGCCGTGCCCTTCCTGGCAGGCCCTGAGCAGCAGCGACTGGACACTCCTCTGCTTCCTAGCCACCAAGGCTGCCTGGGAGCCAGTGATCCTGGCAGCCCTGTGGGAGAGGCACCTCCAAGGGTGCAGAGGCTCCCAGGAGCCCTGGCTGGGTCCACACACAGACATTTCATCCAGCATCAAGCCATAGGAGAGCCATACAGCTCCCCTCTCACCTAGTGCAAGGCAGGGGGGTCTCCATCCCTGGAGAGCAGCTTCCACGTCCCCTTCTGGGCAGTCTTCTGCTTCTGTCCACCAGCAAGGCAGAGCCTGGACCACGGAAGAGCCCAGCAAGGTTCACCTGGGCCCCTCTCAGCTCTGCCAGCTCCAAATACCTGGAATCCTGGCGCTGCCCCAGGGCCGGCCGCAGACAGGGCTGCCCAGCCTTGTAGGACAGCGGTTCCGGGAACAGAGTCTGGGGCCATGAGTGACTCGGCCCTGAGTCACCCGCTCCCGGCGGCCTGGCC
>NW_009232793.1:16877-17165 GCF_000690835.1 Fulmarus glacialis
TCAGTCCTGCGAGCTACACCCAACCTCAGGTCACCTCTTTTGCTCAGGACAAACCAAAGGGACCTGAACAACCAAGCCTCCACCCGCAGACCCCAACACGGCATCAGCCAGGGACTGAGCTCCAGTGCTACAGCCCCCCCGCAGCACCCTGCAGGGTTTGCAGCCCCCAAAAAAAAGTCCAGGCACCCCACAGGCGACAAACTTCCTAAAACTGAACTGCTGAGGAAAACAGAAAGTTTAATGCCTCTTTCGGTCTTCTCTAGTCATCTCTCAGCTCAGTGCCACCCC
>NW_009232793.1:17393-17628 GCF_000690835.1 Fulmarus glacialis
TGGCTACATTGTTCTTCAACTGGCAGCTTTAGCTACTAGAGAAGGACATAAAGCTTGCCACTGAAGAACTGGTGCTGGTTAGCCAGGAGCGGGGCGGCGGGGCAGCGCCTGGGAAGGGAACACACGGGTCAGAGCCAGGATCGAACCGTGCCGAGACGTCGCCCACAGGCGGCAGAGCTGCTCTTCTCCCCCCCCCCAGCACCAAGTCCTGATCCACCGCCTCCTCCCTCCCCCC
>NW_009232794.1:0-2465 GCF_000690835.1 Fulmarus glacialis
ATTCGCCCCCTTTGTTGCTTTTCTCGGTTCACCCCCCTCCCTTTTCTCCCCGAAATTGGCATTCCAGCATTGCAACATGCTAAGCAGTCTCCGCCAGAAAAGGCTTTTGGGGGGGGGGGGGGGGGGAAACAGACCCAAAAAACCCCGAAGCGGCATCTTTAATCTCTCCATTAAATCCCTTTTAATAGACGCTACATGGACTGCTCTTCGCACTGTCTGCGATCGAGGCGTCTAAGAGGATAGCTCTAAAATCTTGACTTATTGCAGGCTGCGCTATCTTTCATTGCCAATGTGGCTGCATCCTGACATTATCCCTTTTAAATTGCATAGATAACTCCTGCTGCAAGCGAAAAAGGCTTCCCTAAGAGCACTCCACAGACAGCCAAACTGCCACCAAAAAAAACCCCATCTCATGCCTACACTGTCCTTAGCCATCCTCCTTAGAAAGACACTGCAGTCATCTCTGAAATATATAGGCATCTCTGCACGCACCGAGGCAACATATGCTTTCCAAGTCCTTCAGCCATGCTCCTAGCCCCAAAAAAGACTAATAATCCGAGAATTCACACCTCTAGACAAGCCTCTATCATTCACTGAGCCAACTTCATACAAGTAAGTTTCGAGGGAGGAGGTGGGGGGGGGTAGGGAAAAATGGAAATATATGCGTAATCCTTCCTCAACCGTGCATTTTCTCGCTGAAAATTAGCTGTCAGATGCATAGAAACCTCTCCCGGGGAGAAAAAATCCCTCCAAGAAACCCGAAGCTAAGAGGCGTCCGTAAGACTGCAGCTTCAAAGTGTAGTTCAGCTCGGCTCTGCCGTTTACCTTGGTACAGAGGAAAATATATCCACTTGTGCTTCAGACATGCAGCCAGCCAAGAAATCGTCTCTCTTACCTTGCTACTCCTTCCACTTGACATCCCATGTTCTGCTTTATTTAAGTGTATTCCCTTTAATAGTGATTCTTCCTTAGACCACATAAGGAGCGTGTCTTCCCTTAAAAAGACCCAAAGCAATGAGTAGTGTGCATCCAAAGATTGCTGTTTCAGCTCTGCCTTCCTTCCCTCCTCCACAGTCACCTTTAAATGCATCTTTTACTGCTGCAGCACATTATATTTGCAGATCATAAAATCCACCTCCAGCGCTTACCAAGACTGTCCTGACATTACTGTTTTATGACCTTGACTTATTGTGGTCACCTGGATAATATTTAAATCAACGTTATGGTCTCTCACTTATATTAAACCCGCTAGGATACTCTCCTGAAAGCCTTAAAAGGATGAGTCCTGAGGAAAAAAAACCTACATAGGGGAAAAAAAGTGTTTCTAACCCCCAAAAAAAAACACTTTAAAAAACCCACTTGTACACGGTTCTATGAAATTTATTTTGCTCCATAAAGGAAGATACATGCAAAGTATAACACATACAGAATATATTTAAATAACACAGCCACGAGAAATGGACTTTTTCATAATAAGATACCAATACTGCTTTATTTTTTAATTTTTTTTTTTTTCTTAAATATGTGGTAGATAGTATCACTTCATTGGAAGAAACTGCATAACTACAGGATGTGAGCATGTTCCCACTGCAACTTTAATTTACAGACACTTATATGAAATTCATCTTTTAGTCATTTTTATTATACAATAGGCAGACTACACTAGAATATGAAAAGCAAACTTTTGGACGCATCTATTATCCTAAACATAAAATGCATAGAGAAAGGTCCTTCTGTTTTGTGCTGCACGTAAATAACTTAAACATTTTATAAGGTGGTTTTTAGCAACCATCTCCATCTTTATTTTACATAGAAACACGGATGCAATATATATCCTCATGCTCAAACCGCTGCATCTTCTCTCTACAAACTGTAAGTACCCAAATCACTTGAGGTCCTTTAATTTTTGCATACGCATTGCATTTATACTCAGGAGGAAAAAAAAAAATTAAAATAAAATAAAATAAACCCCCAAACTGCACAAGGCTTTTTTTTTTTTTTTTCCTCTCTCTCTCCCCTCTCCCTCGCCTGCACAGGGGCTGGAGCACACTCAAGTGAAATTAAAATTAGAAGTCAGTTCACGGATTCGGTTCTCTCTGTTCATTTTCTTGAGTTTCATCCTGCGGTTTTGAAACCAGATTTTGACTTGTCTGTCTGTCAGGTTAATGCTCTTACTAATCTCCAGGCGGCGCTCACGGGTCAAGTACATATTGAACAAGAATTCCTTCTCCAGCTCCAGCGTCTGGTGCTTGGTGTAAGGACACCTTTTCTTTCTTCCGCTCTTTGCTGTCAGCCAATTTCCTGTAGTGTTTTCTGCCTTTATATCCTCTGTTAAAAATAACATCGTTACATAAGTATCCGGGGAATGGGAAAGAGAACTTACCCGATTGCATCATTTGGCAAAGCAGCTTTTTTGGCAAAAAAATTTAAAAAATCTAATTTTAAATTTTTTTTTTTTTTTTTTT
>NW_009232794.1:2531-6328 GCF_000690835.1 Fulmarus glacialis
TCGCTCTCCTGCGGGTTTTAGGGAGGAAAGAGCAGGTTTGGAGGAGGTAAGGGGGTGGTTTAATACATTCGGTGCCTGGGAGTAAATCGGTGGCGGCAGCGCGCACCTCCACCTCTCAGCCGCGGGGAAACCGCACCGCTCCGCGCCCCCCCCCCTCGGGGGCTGGAGAACAGCACGATGTGGATTTCTTCTGGCTTCACTAGGCTGGACGGAGGGGCTTAAAATCTCGCTGATTAAAATGAATCTGGGATCAGCAAAGTGACTTTCGGAGTCCCCCGTAGCTCTTGGGGCTTCCCCGAGTCACCCTTTACCACCCCCCAAAAAAAAAAAAAAATTAATCTGGGCTTCAAAATGATCCTCAGAGGCTGGAATATTTGCCTAAAGGCGTGTTATTTTGGGGGAAGCAATCTATTTTCGCTCGTCCTGGAGATCCCCCGAGCAGCCTTTAGTCAAGTGTATTTTTCGTGAGCCGGGGTTGTAGGAAATAGATTTGCCTTTATGAGCTGTGTGGGCACATATAGGTAAATTCGGAGGTAATTGTAATCCCATATACACTCTCCTCACTCTACACACTCGTATAGATACGCACACATACACTTTGCAAAGGCAAACGTATTTCACACGTACATAAATAAACACAGCAAATACTTGGGCTTTGAATTTGGTCATGAGAAAATCCTGGCACCAGCAGCCGGCCAATATTTCTGCCTAAACTGTAAGAAAAAGCAAAGCGGATCCTGCGGTTGTAGCAACCTCCTCGGCACTGCGTTCGTGAAATTCAAAGAAAAAACTTGATTTGGCCAAAGGCACCTTCAAAATTTGCTGCTGTGACATGGACCCACTTTTGCGTTTGCAGAAAACCTTTAATGCCACCAAGACCTGGAAATCCCTTTGGAAACACCATCACCCCCCCAAATGCTTAAATTACACGAGAAAGGTTTCTTACCTTCTGCACGACTAAAAATTCGGGTTCAACATAAACGAAAATTGAAGCTATAAAAGATTTTAAAAGGAAGCAACAGCAACAGAAGCAAACAAAATCCGCCCCAAAGTGGATCTGACCATTTGAAAACACTGCAAACGACACCAAATGCCTTTTAAAACGCAAAAAAAAGCTGGGAAACCACCTCTTTCTCCACGCAACCATTTTAAATTTAACATCTGAAGCGAAAGAAAGCCTTTATCTGTATTTATTTCCTTCTTTATTTCCGCCCCAATTACAAATCCAACCCAATATAATCTTTCTTTCGGGAGAACTCCCACCAAAACCTCTCTTGGCGTGGACGTTGAAGGCGCTTTGTGCAGATAAGTTTGCAGGGGTTTTGATAACCTTGACTTTGCCTTTTTTTTGTGTGTGTGTGTGTAATTGTAACTCAACTGTCAGATAATATCATTTCCCTTTGGATGCGGAATGGTAAAAAAAAAAAAAAAAGGAAAAAAGAAAAAAAAAAGAGAAAAATACTAATTAAAAAAGAAGTGTTTCTGGATTCTGCTTTTAAAAAGGCCAATTTTGGAGGGGGAAACGCCAGAGGATAGGTTTTGCTGGTGCCACAGACCCGAGGCGTGTGTGCATGGGGGTCCACACACGACCCACACGCGTGCAGCCCCGCATGCACATACAACGCCACATACCCCCGCCATCCCTCTGCTGCTGGAGCCCTAATTATAGCACAGATCCTGACACACGGCGGATATTTTAATCCACATACCACAGGCAAAACCATGCAACCCGTTGCTCAGATCTGAGCAGTATTTTCTACCAAGGAAATTTCGCTCCAACTTTTTAGGGAAATTCAATCCATCCCTTCACATGATCCCCACTTATTGACCTGAAAGAAGCCTCTGGATCCACCTAGCTTCAAATTAGGAGAGAAACAAACCCGAATATTCACACATACACATCGATTTCAAGCCATATGCAATCTCTAGAGTGAAAATAAAATGTGCTCAATGAAAGCCTCTTTTCAGACAATCCCAGACTTAAAACATCTGCTCAACACACAGAAACATTTTTTGCCTTCGCAAACAAGACCTCAATTCGCCAGGAAAAAAAAAAAAAAAAAAAAGCAGCTTTTTCCTCTCTGAGTCTCCCAACGAGCTTCCAAGAAATGCAATGAGCCACAGTGCCCAACTCCAGCCTGAGACGCTTGTAACTGCAAATTAGACTCTACGCAGTTTAATTTTTTACCCCCCTTTAACACCGAGCAAAGCCAAAGAAGACAAATTCGCTTAGCACACGGAAATAAAGCATTTGCATAGAAAGCGATATGAAGGGGAAGAAAATCAGGGTTCATCTGCCTTAAAAAAACACAAAACCCCCTTAAAACACCCCCCCCCCCCAAACAAACAAACCCCAAGTCTCTGCGATTTCAGAGCAAAGCCACCTCGCCTTATTACATTCTGCAGCAAGGACCAAATTTTTTTTTTGCATAAGCACATGCACAGCACATTTTCTCCATATAAACAGCGAGAGGACGAGTTCTCAAATAGCTCTCTGCTCCTTTTCCTCAGCTCTAATATATATATTTAAAAAAAAAAAAACAAAACAAAACCAAACACAAACAACACACAAACAAACAACATTTCTAGGAAGAATATTTTTTTCCCCAAAGACAGCAACAATGCAGAACATTATTGTGCCAATTTCTGGAGGAGAAGTTGGCAGGGTAGAGAGCACATTACTGCATATTCGCATTACTCTTGCTCTTATTAGCTATGGACGATTACTAATTGCTGAAATTAGCTACTGGTAACGAATGATTCCCTTACCTTTTGCTTCATTGTCAGAATTGTCAGTGCTGGTGTCAGTGTTTTTATTCAGGTCTTTCTCTGCTTCCGAAGGACTTATTTTGGGTGCTGGGGCGCTTTTTTCTGTTTTAATTTCGTTCGTGGATGTGTTCTGAGTATTATCTGTTTTTGTGTTTTCGGGGAAACTCACTTTAGCCACCGGGGGCGGCGGAGGAGGTGGAGGAGGTGGTGGTGCTGGTTCCAGATGCTCATTCCTTGGGTTCAGGCTCGCCCTGGATTCAAAACTTGCCTCAAACTCATTTGGATTGCTGCAGTTTGA
This sequence comes from Fulmarus glacialis, assembly GCF_000690835.1. Lineage (NCBI taxonomy): Eukaryota > Metazoa > Chordata > Aves > Procellariiformes > Procellariidae > Fulmarus > Fulmarus glacialis. The sequence continues at coordinate 5,599 of NW_009232794.1, forward strand.
CGTCTTCTCCATGGAGGGGTAACCTTGGCTTGCTCGGTAGTAGCTAGGAACGGGGACTTCATGGTCATTTAGGCAAGACTCAGGCATTTGGTTGGGGTAGAGGGCTGTCTCTGTGGCATTTTTTGCTCTTTTATCAGCGTTATACATACAGCAAACATTCTCTTCCTTGACATTGGTTGGGAAGGAGCAGGATGGGAGCTGTCTTGCAACAGGTTGCTCGATCCTGTACGTATTTTTGGGGTCACACCAAGTGTCTAGCTGAGAAAGGTAAGATGGATAGGTGCTGAGAGACAAGGTAGCGCTATTCACCTCGTCCCTTTTGGAAAGAGACGGGATAATTCCACAGTTCCTCATGACTCCGCAGCTGAAATCGCTCCCAGGCTGCATGTACATCCCTTGGCTGGAGGAATAATTCTCCCCTCTACAGGTACCGGCCAACGAGTCCATCAAAAACGAGTTAGAAGTCACATTGTTGGGACATGACATTTTCAGAGAGGGTTTTTAAGGAGGAATACTCCAGCCAGGGGCTGACATCTTTTTTTTAGGGGGAAAAAATATCAAGCACCATAATTATCCACGCATCGCCTCTCCCCCCCTCCACCCCCCCACGTGATGCCCAGGCCAATGAGGATTGAAAATGGCCTTGATGATTCAGACGGGGACGACGTCACGGGGGTCAAGTTGTCGGGACCGGGAGCGGCACCGTGGAGCAACAGCGACATCTGCCAGC
>NW_009232795.1:0-6651 GCF_000690835.1 Fulmarus glacialis
CCGCCCCGCAGCAGCCCAGTCCAGCTGCCCCGCACGCTCGGGTGGCTCCGGCCGTACCCACACGTGGGGGGACGCACAGCTATTGGACGGATTAAAATCATATGCAGAGCTTTCCGAGCTCCTGTAAACAAATCACCCGTACACCTAAAGGGAGCTCCTCTCCCAGCGCAGACAGGGCACGCGCCCAGGCAGCACTCATGAAACCGCACGGAGGCAACCAGGGCTCCTCACTCCTTGGCAGAGACGCACGGCTCCACGGGTCCTGCACCCTTCGCCCACACCGGGACAGGCTCGGCCTTTCACTGACTCTATCCTGAAAGACAGGCTATTTTTAGAGCCATTAATAAGGGAGAGGAAAACAGATCATATCCAGGGAACACATCTGCTGCTCTAGGAGCTCGTCCTACCCTCCACTGCCGTTCTGCACTGAAAAAGCTGGTTTTTCCTCCTCGGCAGAGGGACTCTACAGCATTTCCCCTGCACTACATGGCACAAAGCTGCGTTAGAACGACTGCATGCGTGGCACATGCTATAGCTGCTACCCTCAGCACACGCACCACACACCAGTAAGTGACTGTAAAACCACGCAGCAAAGTTACCTCGTCAGTTCTGGACAAGCGTGCTCCGAAACGTGTTTTGAAATGGTCCTGTTCCCCACCTTCCAAGAGAAGGCCTAACTCGAGCTACAGCAAATGTCCTGAGAAGTACAAAGGAGGTGGCTACAGGGGAGAAAAAAAACCTCTTTTATGTTGGTGTAAATTGTCCAGGTTTTCATTTAGCCTTTTTCGCCATTAAGTTCAAAGTAAAAGTTGACTCTCATGTGGGTGAGTTTCCACAGGAAATCCTGCCCTTCGTTCACTCTTATCCCTAAGAGAACTGCTTCCTCTTGCTTGAAAGGGAACTGCCTTGAGTACTATGCCACAGTGAATACTTTTTAACACTAAATATAGATTCTCAAGGAAGGAAACATCAGGCAGACAACAAAAGCGAGGAATGTTAGTGTGCACTGTGTCAGATGGTGCAGGCTCTCTGAAAACACGCCTGAGTATGAGAACACATGCTCTGTTAACACAAAGAAACTGCAGACTAATGGACAGCAGAGGTAAGAACTTTTCTCTCGAGTTTGAGAAAAATCAACTGTTGCTTAAAATAAATTCTAAAAAACCCAAAGCAACAAAACCATGTGCAGATCAGAAATATACCCTATTAGCACCCCAGCCTCACATGATCGTCTGACTGTTCCTCTTCATGTTAATGGATATATAAACTTGTTACATTTTATGTTTTTAAGCACACACACTTAGACCAGCTCTGTAAGCCTGCACCTTTTCTTAGTTTGGGAAGTCCTACACAATGCACAAGACACCAGCATAAAATAACTGGGGACCCCCCTTCCCTGCAAATCCCCTCACACCCCCAGGCTGATGGTTTCTCAGCCAAGCACACTTGCAGTTTTGCTTGTGAAAGTGAAACCTTGTTCGTAACAAACCATACACAACCCCAGCAGCTCGCGTGACCCACCCCACAGGTGAACCCGTAACATGAATGATGCCATCTAATTTCGGTTCTGTCTTCAAATTATCATGCTGTCCCACGCCACAAAGAGCAGAAGCGTAAGCTAAACTAGAAGCTACTGCATCTGTTTGGTTACTTCCCCTCAAACACCTGGCTGGGAAAGGAGGCTGCACCGGAGCTCGCCGATGCAGCAGCTCCCCAGCGGTACCGCGCTCCAAGTGATGCTCCAGCTCCTGCTTCAGACGTCATCACCGCTGCCTTCCCCAGACCGCCCCTCCTCTAGCTACAGAGACGTCCCCTCTCGCACAAACTTCTTCAAGCCCATCCCCGCACAGACACCTCCCAAGCTCCTACACCGTATGCTCCGAGACCCCTCAACAAGAAAAACAAAGATAAAAGAGTGCATTTCTTGTGTAAAAAATGTCTGCTTAAACTCAAATTGAATATCCAGTCCAGAAATCTTCACTTTCACCCAAAGAAGTCCAATAAAAGTTATCGGAGTACAACCAGAGGTCACAAAGCGAATCTTAATTTGTTCCCTGGTCCTACCATATATGGTTAAAATGAGACACTTTTACTCAGTAATAAACTGACAGGTCAGTGCGTGAGACAGATTCCTAGCACGGACCTCCTTCTGTACGGCAGCACAGACTCACCGCAACTGCTCCCACCCCAAATCTGTTGGCTCTGACGCTATACTCTACATGCCACACTCTCCTCTTTCTGTCCTTATAGACAGTCATTTTATTTTTCCTTTTTTTAATATTAGTGTTATTGATTGTTACATATTTATTGAGACAATCAATAAATAAATACAATTTTTTGATTGTTATTAATTGATACATATTTATCCAATTTCCATTTGTCTCCCAAACTCTTCAAAAACTGTTACATTAAACTGGAGTTTAGCAGGGCAGAGTACATTTCATAAATACCCATTTTTCCCTCAGTATCACTACAGATACAACAGGTAAGACTGTTATGACCATCACCAGAGGGAAGCATCAAAGCTTTCATTACTCTCAGGAGAACACAGAGTCTCAGCACCACCTGAATAAAGGCTTAATTTTAATACATTATTAACCAATTTTTCAAAGAAAATTATCAAGATGACTATGCATTTGCAGGTGTGGACAGATTAATCAATGAATTAAGTTATTTTCAAACAAGTATGACCAGTGGGTAGTGGTGTAAAGGGTATTTAATATCTACAGTGCTTGCAGAAAAACTCTTGGATGCAAAAGGGGTACCAAAAAACAAACTGGCATTTCAAAGAGAAAAACTGTCAAAGCAAGCTTCATCAGATCTACTGCGCTTCCCATAGCTTTCCGTCTTAATTTCCTGCACAATTTTCCATCCTTCAGGCAAGAAGTTTTTTGTTTGAAACTGACCAAAAATAGATATTAATAAAGGATAATAATATATTGAAAATTACAAAAATAATACAAGTCTGCAAAACAAAAAATGGAAACTGAGCTAAAGCATTCCTATTTTTACAGCTGACCTCACATTCATGCTTTGCAGAATTAGGGCCCAAATTACCTTTCTGCAGATTTTTACCAAGTAACAGGGAAGGATCACATCAGTTCTGTGGATAAACTACTGTGTTGAAGGTAGTCAGTTAACTTCAGCGGGTACATTGTAAAAATGTGTTTTAATTTCTGTACTGTTTGCTTGCTGACTAAAGTTACTGCTATTCAACCCACACAACATGGTATTGGCAAACAGTTTACAGGCATTTATTAGGCATCAAGTACAATCTGTGTTGTTAGCTCCCACAACTGCATTGATTGTCTCAACACTCAGTAGTTTTACTTACACTTTTTTTTTAAAAAAAAGAAAACTCCAAAGGCCAGGTGAATACCTCGGTAATTATTCCTACAAAAAATGTAATTTCTCACCGGTGGATACAGAAAGAAACTTGAAAATATGACGCAAGTGCTCTCTAAAGTATAACAACCAGAAAGCAAATGAATAAGCCTCCCAAATCTCCTAATTTTCAGCATGTTGCAGCAGTTACAGTACCAGCTGCAACCAACTGGGCTGGGGATTGGCAACACCCCCCACCCCGGCCCCCCCTGCTGCACTGCTCCTCCCGCTGCCCCCAGGACCCTGGCCCTTCCTGCTCCATGACAAGGACAGAAACACCTCCAACTCCAGCCCCAGGTGCGAAAAGAAAACTATTTTCACAGCATGAGCAGCGGTTTGACAGGCTGCACAGCTGTAATGAGCTCTTAGGTGCTCAGGGGTATTACTTCTGCAAAATTATTTTTCAAAGTGCCTTTTTTGTAAAAGTGAAAACCAAATTATTTACCATGCTTTATAAAAACATCTTTTTGATATATGCTTAACATTAAGTAGCACTAATCTCACGCAAATGAAATCATAAAGGGTAAAGTAGGACAGGAATAAATTACAGAAGTTACATAAATAATGGCAGAAATGTAAAGAAGCACCATGGTTGGGACAACAAAGAGCTTAGCTACTAAAGCAGAAGGTGAGCAAGTTTTGTTACGCAATTTACTGCCCCAGGCAACCTTCCTTCAAGGTTTCTGTGATCCGCTTCCCATCTGATTGCACTCCTCCATCCACCTTTATTTTGACTCAGTTTCTCATGTCACATTTCCCAGGTAAACACTTGGCAGCTTCACCTCCCGTTTCATCTTCCATCAGAGGTTTCACCCAGCAACACATCACCTTAGCTCACCCGTTTCATGTGAAATCCTGAATCCAGCTAGGAGGAGTGCCAGCCCTGGACCAGTACCCCCGCGTGCTGGGCACTATATGGACACCTGAGAAAAAAAAGACAGCCTATGCTGCAATGCATTTTTAATATATAAATATATATATGTATTTTATATATATGCAAATATATGTTTAATTATATATTAACTGTTAAAAATAAAAGATTACAGGGAGATCATCAGGCTAGAAGTCAGCATGGAAAGCTGTTGTTTTCAGTACACAAGCTGTTCAACTCCTGTCAAATTTTCACAGTGTCCCCCTGAAAGTTTTTAAGAAAGTTTTGCAGATTTTTACAGTGAGGTTTCCCAAGCATAAGAGAGATCCTGGGATAGAGCAAAAACATATCTCCTGGCAAATCCAGTGAGTGAGCAATCAAGACAGGAAACTTTGGCAAAAAAAAAACCCCCAAAACAACCAAACAAACCAAACAGGAGTCAACCTCCCACTATTATTTGACAAAAAACGTCTTAGGAAGGCTGCAGAAAGCAAGGCTATTTTACATTAAGTCAGGCAGCTTATTCTCAAAATAAGAGGAAGTCAAATAAACAAAGAGGCAAGATAAGGGGTGAAATTATCTGTGACAGACTAGGAAAATTATCTGTGAGTGCAATCTGAACAGATGCTACACGAGACAAGACTGCATTCATCACAGGTAGGGAAAAGCGCTTTAGAGTCATCAGGATGCAAACCAACAACCTGAACAAGAGTCAGGCAGTAGGAATGACCATTAGCCTAGACTGCATGCAAAGTATTAGCACGATTATGACTGAGCCTGAACTTGAGGAGCCAGAAAAACACCGTCTGTATTAGTGTGGATAAAACTACTTGTGTGGGACTCCGGAAGAGATTCACAATCTCATGGGGGAAGATGCTATTGGTAGAAAGCTTCACAGACATAAAGAGAAAAATAAAAATGGCTAGGCTTAGCAATATACAAAACCACAGACATAAGAACAAAAAAATACATGCAAAAGAGCTAGAAATGTTTTCCAAATCACAAAAAGCAGAACCTCTCTTCAGGTATTGCTGCATCCACCTGTACAAGAATGGATCCACAGCACATCAGCTACAAGATTCAATGCTGTAAAAAAGTCTGATCCCGATTCCACAGTGCCTTGTCTGTTTTTGTAGAGTTGTAGCCTCCTAAGACCATTCCTGCCAGATCCAAATATTGCCAGAATCAAAGGTGTAAGCGCCCGTGCTTTCTGTACGAGCTGCGCCCAGCCCCCTCGCCTCTGCAGGAGGGGTGCTCGCAGACCCACCTCCCGACACCCCCGCCATACTTGCCCGCCAGCGCGATCGAAGTCGGGGCCGGGCTGCCCAGGGAGGCCGTGGGGTCTCCGTCCTTGGAGATGCCCAACCCCCTGGGCAGAGACCCCCGAGCTCCTGCCAGCCTCAGCCCTCCTGGGCTCTGCGATCTGTGTTCATACTTTTACGGGTTTTTTTTCTTCTCCTCCCACAAAATTGTGGCCTGCAGGTTGTTGAAGTGACTCAACAGGGACCTCAGAACAACCATACGTGTTCAACCGACAGCCGATCGCACGCAGAGCGATAAGCAGTAGGGTTCGGGTTGTGATCCCCTCGCTGAACTCCAGCCCTTCCTCAGGCCGTGCCGAGCTCCCTCCAGCCCCGTTACTGCCATTCTGCGGAGGGACATACCGCTCCTCACAGCGACCGCCCTGCTGCTGCCAGCCCCCGCCAGCCGCTGCCCCCGACACCAGTGTCAAAATGACGACCTTGGAAATAGGCGAATTTCAAAAGGACATGCTACAGGCAGTCCTGCCGTGTCTTCTGCCCTAGCATACCCTCTGCTCGAATTTCAGCACCGCTCCAGAAATCACTAACTCACTGCCGAATTCATACAGCAGCTTTTTTACCACAAGTTCACCCCATGGCCTCTTTACCACAGGGTGGGTGGCCACACGGTGATGTGCTGACTGCAAGAGTCGGTCTTTAAAGTACATGACACAAGCATGAGGTATTTTAACTTTCAGCGGCGTAACCCACTTAAAAAGTAGAACTGTTAGATGTCACTATTTTTTAAATATTCAATAGTACAGAAATAAGAAACTGGGGAAAATTATCTCGGAGCGTTTCCGGGATAAGAATATTTCTGGGAGTCGGAAAGAAATGCAAAGAACTATATTTCCTGTATCTTATTTTTTTTTTTAAATATACAGCCAAGAAACAGTTTTGCCTCTCAATGACTTCATTAACTCTTTAATACTGAAGTCAGCTTACGAGGTCAGCAAGATACTTCGCAATGACGGGAAGTTTACTTAACAACTGTGGAAAACCCCTCAACGCAAGAACAAAAATGCCCTCTACCCGTGCGGAACTACAAACCCCACCACAGGACAGCAGATGTGACGCCCGCTCTCGGGATTCGGA
>NW_009232796.1:0-252 GCF_000690835.1 Fulmarus glacialis
TATATATATAGTGTTTGCATTTGCAGTAATAAAATACTTGAACTCCTGTGGTTTCCCATAAACTTAGACTAAGATTTATAACACTATTAAAATATGTAAAACGTCACCTAGAATATCACCAGACGTATTTGTGGGGGTCTTCTGTTTGTTCCAAGATAATCACTTCCTAATTTTTGTTGTATTTTACTCAGCGTGGGCTGTCTCTGTCTGTAACGGTTAGCTTTGCAGCTGAACGAGGCCGATGTCGGTGGG
>NW_009232796.1:332-622 GCF_000690835.1 Fulmarus glacialis
GTCATCCGAGAGAGAGACGTTCTTAATTGTATTTGAAGCTGTATGTGTGAACTAAAACTATGCTGAAAATGGTGCCTTTTAATAGATAAAGAGTTTTTATACTTCCAGCACGCACGTGAGCAATATTTGCAGGGTGGTGGTGTAGGGCAGTGAAAATGCAGTTTTTAGAAGCGATCCTATGGAAAGGAAATAGCTCAAATTTTACACGTGTCGAATATTGAAGATGACTACTGACTTTCTTTTTTAAAGTGTACGCTTATCCCTGTCCCCCGAGTAGGTCTGGAGAAAGC
>NW_009232797.1:0-9854 GCF_000690835.1 Fulmarus glacialis
ATACTTATATAATAAGTACTGATAGTGTTCAACTGCTAAAGGTGCAATGCCTTATTTTTGTCAGCTTGCAGGCATCCCATAATCAGGTTTTGTACTGGGCAGAGAGAGCGCGTGGGTAACGTGGCCGTGACCTGCCAGAGGAGGGGGGCAGGGAGAGCGGGGGGGCGTTCTGCATTTCAATCCGTGAGGCTAAATAAAGACAGTACCGGAGTCCCGGAAAGAAAGGGCGCATCCTCCAAGAACAGCTTGGAGACCAAATAAATCAGCGTGTCGTCCCGGCTGCTGGCACGGCCAGCATTTATGAAAAAGAAACGGTGACTTTGTCCGACGCAGTGAATTAAACTTCGGCAGGGAGAGCGGGGGGGCGTTCTGCATTTCAATCCGTGAGGCTAAATAAAGACAGTACCGGAGTCCCGGAAAGAAAGGGCGCATCCTCCAAGAACAGCTTGGAGACCAAATAAATCAGCGTGTCGTCCCGGCTGCTGGCACGGCCAGCATTTATGAAAAAGAAACGGTGACTTTGTCCGACGCAGTGAATTAAACTTCAAGGCTCGTCCAGATGGTGATTGTACAACTTGGGTGGTGGCAGGATCCAAGATGCAGGTTGGGCAGCTTGAACAACTTCAGGGAAAGGCTTGCCAAGCATTCACCGCCTGCCTGGGCGCGCTTGCCGGCACCATTGATATGGGCAGGACATCGCCAGGCGCTCGGAAAGCTCCACGCGCTTTCGGAGTTGTGCACACGTTACAGTCCTTCTAGGAATAAAAAGTCTCTGGAGTTGATCTGGAGGCTTTTGCTGCAGTAGAAGTAAAAGACTCCGGGAACACAGCCTCTGAACACAAAAGGAAAGGCAGCTCTTCAAAGCCCAACTTACTAGAAGCCTCTTTCTTGCCATCATGCTCCTGCTCAGGTCATCTCGCAGCCGTTTCTGCATCGACAGGCACTATTTGTTATAGTTCCCACTTCTCCACTTCTGCAATGGAATTACCAATGCTTTTTATTATGAAAACGTTGCAAACACTTGTTAATAAGAATAGCAGCAAGATTAAATTGTTGCATACTTTGTATGCAGGGATTTCAAAGTCCTTTTAAAGTTGGTATATTTTTTTTTCTGTATTCCTACAAATGAGGCAGTGGGTGAGAAGAAGCACTTAAAGGAGACATTTGAAATGACTTGGGCCAGGGATTGCCATCAGTCCATGCTAAGAACATGCTAAGAACAAATCCAAAGCAGCTGCTGGGCAGCCCGGGAGAAGTTCAAAACCAAAATTAGTCTTTAAACACAGGGGGGATAAATGTGATTCATTTTTAATTTATTTGGGACTGCTATTGCTACCAGTTCTGCTGCTGGGTACATGCTTCATTGTAAGCTCTTTTAGTTTGGTCAGAACTAAAAGCACATGGAACAACTTTTTATTGATGTTTTCGAAACAAGCCTCTACATTGGTTTTCTGTGGGTGTCTCCCAAATGACCAGCATCCGTGTTGCTTTCTGTTGACGTTTAACCTGAGTCAGTTCTAATGGAAAATGAAAAAACATCTCGAAACTTAAGCCGGCCTTCCCAAGGCTAGCTCTGACACCCTGTCTGATCCAAAGTAATGTAAATAAGTCTAATGCTGTGGCACAGTTCAGAAAAAATGGCAATGAAGTTATATAATTGCCTGGATGGATGGATAACTTAATAGGACATCATTGATTTATTAAACAGCATTCAACACTTGGGGGCTGTGGGAGTTCTGAAGGCTTCATTGCAATACAAATCACTTATTGGACAAAACTAGCAGGTTTCTTTCCTGTTCCTTTAATTAGAGCATTAATCTCATTCCCTACCAGTTTTCCTTAGAGTGGCTCTTGGAAACCACCAGGACAAAATCCTTTACTCTTGCTGAGTCAGATTCCTGCTTTAAGAGCCGAGTCTCCAGCCGCTATGCAGCCAATTCCTTGCCTATGGCAAGATTACTGTGTGCAGCAGGACACGATCGTTTCATAAAGTAAATAAAGTGACTTTTGTCGAAGCCAGTGTGAGGCAACCTAGCAATGTAAATTAATTAATTAAAATGCCTCGCAGCAGTCACGTAACTACTCGCAAAAGAGGCGGCTGAAACAGGATAAAAATAAAAAGCATCTGTGCAACGTTTTAGAGATGCTGATTTGGAGGGTACTATTGAAAATCACAGAGAAGGTTCACTCTGAATAAATCATTCAACCCTGGAGCATATGTGTGCTCCTGGTTATGGAAATACAGTACGTAGCTGGCTCTAAACTGCAGGAATCGGAGGAGATTCTGGGAGACGACAGCAGAAATAGAAGCAACAACTTTTGGAGCTGCATCTACATTTAAAAAAAAAAGACCCTCTTCTGTTCGTGCTTGATGTAGACAAAAATTTATGGCCCTCTGGGTCACACTGGCTTTGTCCTTTCTAGAAGTGGCCAATAAATCACAATGATTTCACTCTGATCAATTGACACCAGTCTCACTGTAGCTACCCTGAACAAACAACAAAACGGGAAGAAAAATGTACGTGAAACAAATAAAGTGTTTGATTCTGAACTGAAAGCCTATGTGTAAAGAGAAAAGAAGGAAAGAAATGAAAAGATGAGGCTCAGATTATCTTCTGCTCCTCAAGATTTTTAGACTTATGGAAGGAGATTACAAAACACTTATATTGAGCTACGTGATTTTTTCTTTGGGATTTTTTTACAGCACTTCCATTAGGAACTGATTATAGAGAGATCACAAGTTAGTGCGAACAGCTTTTTCACCTTAGATAATGCTTAAAGCCTGACAGATTTGTGCAATAGCCTCCGATTTCTGGTTTTCTGGGGCTCAGAGTGGTGTTTTTCAAGTGACTTGAATGTTAATATGATAAAAATAACCTCTTTTCTTTCAGTGGTTTTTCAATAAATTCCAAAGTATTGCCCTAGGTCAATTGGGGCAATTTCTGCAGAAAACTCCATGGGGCCTCCTGGTGGAATATCTCCTGCGCGTACCTCTTCCTTTGTGTTGGTCCTAACGAAGGCAACTGAAACAGCTTTCACTTGACACAGAGAAAGAGAAGGTCTGAGGCAAACCTAAGCATAGCAGAGAATTGATTGCGCAGTTTCAGCCGGGACTGTCAGAGAGCTCTGCTGCCTACACAGAAAACGTACCTGCATGGAGGAATCGTCCCTAACTCGTGACAAGCGGGGCCATCACTTGCAGACTTTGTGCTGAAGAAGGAAAGGATCTTTCTGACATCCTGAGTTTGGGCTATTGTGAAAACATAGGGCAAGACCTTGTGCTCAGCACAGTAGATGCAGAGAAGCCAGTTCAGAGAGCAGAGGACGGATTAGGTGGATTTGCAGAAGATGTGCTGCAGCCTTCAGTATCAGTCACCGTCAGCTGATGGCTTCCCGATCTGATAGATCACACACTCCTGTTGTGGACCAGCCCTGAGTATTGAAGGCTGGATCTGGCATCTGCCGGATCAGGAAAGTATCTTGTAGCTAGCCCATCGTAAAAAGCCTGCCTTGCATGTAGGTTAGGAAAGGTATGTGTGAGGAGACCAGGGAGGCTCCCCAACTCCAGCTGTGGATGCACATAGGGAAATCTCACTGGAGCAGCAAAATTTTCTGTTTGGTTTTGTCTAACTGTCCCTGTAACCTTCACTTTGCTCGCATTCAGTGAAAGCATTTTCCCTTCATCCATGAAGGAGCTCACTGAGGTCTGAGGATGTCTCAACTGTGGCAAGGTGACCACGTACGGTGTAGAAGAGGCAGGGCTGCCTGCCGCCTGAATATGCTTGCTACTTGACTCTGTTGTGACTGACAAAGCCACATGCAGTGCTTCTGGATGCTTCTATATGGCCAGAGAGAAAATTAATCCTTATGGGACAGGGAACTGGATTTGTTTAGCCTGGAGAAGAAAAGCCTGAGGAGAGACTAATGGCAGTCTCCTGTTGCTTACCTGGAGGCTACAGAAAAGATGGAGCCAGACGCATCTCAGAGGCATGCAGTAAAAGGACAAGAGGCAGTGGACCAAAATCAGCAAAACCCTGAGCACCCTGATATAACTTCAGCGTTAGCCCTGCACAGAGCAAGAGGTCGGACCACAGACCTCCTGAGGTCCCTTCCCACTTCAATTTTTTATGATTCTGTGACTACAAATGACAATCTGCAGCCACGTCCTCTAAACTCATGTTGGTTAGCATTTAACTTCTGCTGTGATGCGTGATGGATTTTAGCCTTTCCATACCTGTGAGCTTTAAAAAAAGAAAGGCATTGCTGTTAAATTTCAGATTTTCTCACTGTCTGCATGGCCCAAATCAGTACTTCAAAAACTTTATATGACAACTTAAGAAGATCTATTTTAATACAGTCAACGCAATGAAAACTAATCAGAGTGAAGAAACGCCATATACCACTGCAACACTTTGAAATATGAATAACTTGTGACAGTCATTCATCTAATAACATGTAGTTGCAGTCCCTGCTCAGCAGCTGTGGAAGATACTGTAACACCGCTAGTGGGGGAAATAAGTAAGACCCTGTTTATATGTGGGATTCACTGTATCAGTCTATTTCTTCTGTGATGGAAAAGCCTAGGGATCTGTTTAAACGCAGGCTGTTGGTAAAGGAAAGGAAACCAAACTGCTGGTATTTGTTCCTGGGGAGTTTGAGGTCTCCCTGCAGGAATCTGCACTGAGTTTTTTTTATATTTCTGGCAAAATAATGACAGTCTGAGGCTCCTTGGGCATAACTCCGTAATTATTAATTAGGGCCATCTTCTGGGAAGGAAAAAAAAAAGAAAACGGAAAACCCCCAAAAACCAGCTCTCTGAATTGAATATACTCAGGAAAAAATTCTGCATGGGCTTCCAGATTCAAGCAAACTAAAGACATCTTCCAGATATGTGGTGTTTTTTCCAAAGAAATTTCCTGACTGACATATGCAAGATCAATGAAACAATACCACGGTAATAATACAATTGATCCTGCTGCAGTAATGAAATTGTAAGTAGAAAGACAGCAGGCAGAAGACCTCAGATTTTCACTTGAAACAAAATATTCAGCCTTATTATTCAGCCTGGGTTTTTTTTTATGTCAGGTTTTTGAGTGGAAAAGTAGCCCCACTTGTCAATCAGCTAACTTGCAGCACTAATAGATTCTGGTGTTTAGGGGGTCAGTGCAGAATTTAATTTAACAACTTACAATACGCCCACATGCCCAGAAAATGTGGACAGCTTGATAGGGTTCACTGAGCCAAAGAAGTAAGACCAAAACAGTGCATTAATGTATAGGGGAAGAATAGTTGCAATCAGTTCCCTTGTGAATTGGACAGAGAACTTGGAGATGAAGCAATTATCAGCCATCGGGGATTAATAGTAAAGTGTGAATGCCAAGCTGTATATGTTAGGGGCAGAATATGTTGCCTATAGAAAACAACAAAGAGCGTTTCTTACTATTAAGTGAGATTAAACGTAATGGCCTGATTTAATCACAAAGGCAGAATTAAATTCAGATGGCAACTTCAAAGTGGACACATGCACAGAGCCTACTGCATACATTTACATATAGCTGGCATAGCTTGGCTTGCATTACAATGGGAGAAAGTTTCTTTGGCCACTTAAACAATTTTCTATTCTTGGCTTTTTGTTAACATTCACTGTATTTAGCCCTAAATTGCTTTTAGTTAATAAGATGGAGCTAAGAGTTATATCTATTCATGGAAGCTGTACTTTTTAATTCTTTCAAGTAAAAAAAAAAATCCACAAAAAACAACAAAACAACAAAAAAAAACCCACAGCAAAGGGTCAGCAAGAACAGAAAGGCTGTAATCAGATCGCAACAAAAAGCTGCCGTCCCGACCTACCCGTTTTCGCCTGCCCAGGGAGGTGTCGCACGCTGCAGGTCCGCGCGTGACACCTTGATGGTATGTGTGCTTCCCTCCTTCCCTCCTCCCAGGGCTCCCACGCCAGGGTCGCACTGTCCGGGCACGGTTTCTTTTGCAAAGCCATCAGCAGAGGCACCAACGAGGACGTGTGGGGCCACTGTTCCCCAGCCCCAGGTTTCCTTCTTCACCCAGAAACAAACGAATGAACGCCACGCAGCAGGGGCCCGATGCTGCCAGTGCTCAACCTGCTCGGCTCGTTGAGTTACAAAGCTTCTGCTGGACCTGACTCACCATCCGAAGCTGCCTGTGGGCACCTCTGCCATCGAGCCGGCCGAGAGCAGTCGGACCTGCTGGACCTGGCACCCCCGAGTAACAGCCCTGTCTGCCCGGGATTGATCTCAATTTGGCTGGGCTGGAGATCAAGAGAGAGCAAATGCAATGCTCAAGGCTTGGATGAGACTCTTCATGTTGAAACCACTCTCATTTTTTACAGTTTTTCACACTTTCCTTTCCCTGATGTTCACCCCTGGTGCGTGTCAGGCACCCTCAGCCTGGATGCATTACCATTCTTCCACTGAAAAGTAAGTTGCCTAAATTTACAGTGGAGGGTTACTGCAGTAGAGCCAAAGTACTAGAAATTCCCGTTCCAGCTTATTTCACAGTTGTTGTGTGGAAAGCACGCTCAGCCTTTGGTCTGAACCTGAAACCAAAGGTGGGTATAAGCCTTCCTATGCATACAAAGCTATCCCATGACTGGCTGGCAGAGCAACAGTGTTGTAACATTACATGGCATGTGGTACAAACAGGTATCGAACCTGGGAGTAAGCGACTGGAATAGCAACAGCTCTTTGGAGTTGGATCACATTGGCATAGAGCACTAACAGCACCCTCAGTAGAAAGGAGTCAGAGAAAAAGGATTAGGAGCCATTGAGTCACACTCAGCGAAACTGAGATCAATGAGATAACTCCCAAATCTAAAACGTCGGTGCTCCATGCCGACCCAATGCAGCTCACAGGGAGAGAAGCAGCGGCTTGGCAGAAGCGCTCATGCAGGCTCCAACCAACCTCACATGGGACGAATCTTCAGGAAGACACTTAGAAACTTCAAAGGTCCCCTCAAGCAGGTTGTTCCCTCAGCACAAGGCATCCAAGGCCATCCTGACAGCACAGAGCCCGGACCATCCCAAAAATGCTTAGAAAGACCACCATGCTGTGCTTACTTGCTACCCAGGCTCAAAGGCTCCCTTCTCTGGGGATGTGAATTGAGAAAGTAATGGAGAAAATCTCTTCCATCGGTACACAGCAGTATCAGTGATATTGGTGGCCAAGGACCCCATAACGGTGGCCATGATCAACCCTGCCAGGGTGACTCCTCTGGAGTCTTGTCCTCCAAAGCCCCATGTACTTGTGTCCCCCTGGGGACACTCCTCTGGAGTCTTGTCCTCCAAAGCCCCATGTACTTGTGTCCCCTTGGGGACCCTGCCCGAGCCCTGCTCTGCATCCTTGGCCACATCCCTGGGCTCAGGCCACCCAGATCTCTGCTCCTCAGTGCTCCCACCCTGCAGAGCCCCTGGATAAAGTCCAGGGGAGCTGCTGAGCTGGTAATGCAGCCAGCAAAATCCTTCACGGTCTAATACTCCAAGGACTGGCTGTAAAAGGCAAGGGGACAAAACGGGTCAGGAGGGAGAAGGTATTTGAGAAACATCCATTTTTTTCCCAGCCAGCTGTAGGCAGTGGTACACTGCTGGCACAACAGCATTAAGAAAATGCCCGTCTCCCACGCCGAGCAGGCAGAGGAGACCCCCTCCCACGCTGCACAGCCCCTCTCCAGGCATTAGGTTTAGCTGGGGGGGGCAGGTACAGCACCCTCCCTGTCGAGGTTCCTCGAGATGCCATGGCTCACTCTGGTTTTTACAAGGTCTATTTTGGTATTCCTCCTGGGAATAGGAGGAATGGTCCTGGTGTCTTTAAAACAAGCTCTCTAGGAGGGGAGACCTAAAATCCCTGGTCCTCCTCCCTTCAGCCTTCCAGATAAAATTTGCCAAGGGCACATTTAAGCAGGGGAGGAACAGAGTCTACAGCTCTGGCTGGCAGATGAAGATTATTTTTTTTTCCCTTTTCTTTCTCAGACACTGAGATACCAAGGCGGTAACTCTCGGGGTGGAGGTTTGCAATATGCCTGTGAAGACTAGGGAGCAGCTCGTTTTCTGCCCAGGCACCCACCACCCAGCGTGAGTGGCAGAGCCCTCTGCCTCCCGTCCCGGGGCCGCTTTAATGCCGCTGGGATGGGAACCTCTGCTTCAAAGGAGGTGAGACATTTCAGACCCGCCGCTGCTCATGGAGAAACAGCTTTCTCTCCTTGCTCCCTTAACCTTGGCAGGCTGATGGCTCTAATGACACAACCCAAATCCTCTCACGTCGAAAAGAGGAAGGCCAATTTCCCAGAACAAAAGCCTGAAGTACTAGTGTGACAGGTCACTAAACATGATCATCTCCTGCTCCGGGTGAGAGCATTGAAGAGGGATCCTGCTAAGTAGGGACAGAATACGGGACAAGGTCTTAACCTCCGCCTGCGCCTTCGGACACTGGGATCGGCACATAAAGCATCTCGAGTGCCGGAGGGGGGGATGCTGAGAGCGGGAGGTGTCGGCCAGGGGCTTCGGCACGTTTCTCAGGCAACTGCGGGGGGAATGTCACAGCTATAGCAACTGGCTCTCCAGCGGTCCAGAGGGGAGCGGGGCCAGCGGCGGCACAGCCATTGTAGCCCGAAGCGAAAGGTCACGCCGTTTCATTTTTCACTGGTCGGCTGTAAATTTCCAAGGAGCATCGGCCATGATTTACATGATTGTGCCGCTACCTGCCCTCTGGCTGGTGGCTTGGCAATGCACGGCTGAATGCAGTTGTGCTGTGCCCTTCCCTGCGTCCCACCTCAGCTCCTCCAGCCCTTCACCGCTGCTTCGGGCCTTTGCTGGGCAGCCATGAGGTCTCCTTCCCACACAGCATCTTCCCCCAGACAATCATGAAGGTTGGGTAGTCATCGCACCTGCTTTTAACCGTCCAAAAATTAACTGCCTGGTCCAAACTGGCTGTCCTGTCTCTTTTTTGCACTGAAGGGAGGTGCAGAGGCTCCCACCCTTCCCTAAGGATGGACGAGGGGACACAGGAGCCCTGAAGAAGGTGAGATAAATCCTGCCCCATGTTTCCCTCCCACCCCGGCTCGTGGCGTTGCTTCGCTCCAGCTCCTGCCCCACGGAGTTTTCTCTTTTCTTTGGTCCATCCAGGCTGGGATGTGAGGATGGGCAAGATCCGAGAAAAAAGCATCGCAGCATCCCGCCATCGAGTCACCGACCTGATTTTAAGGCCTCCTTCTTCTGCTGGTGCAGTTGGTTGCTGGGGTAGTTTTGGTGGCTGGGAAAACAGACCCATAAAACCTTCCCCATCCCAAACCAGCACCTCCCTCGTCCCCAAATAAATCCTGACCACAAACAACCTGCTGGGCTTCAGGCTGAGCAGCCAGGCGGGGCTCAGTGCTTTGCCACACAGCTGGCCTGTGCCAAGGCTAGCGCAGGAATCCCTCATACACCCCCCCGAATTTCAGATGGACTAGCCTGTGAGGGAGAACCGAAGCTTGGGGCGAGCCCGCGTCCCCATCCCAGCTAACCTGACGCGCGTATGGGCCTGGTGCAGGTTTCCTTCTCCTTTGCTTCTCCCTCTGTAATATGGACATAATGCTGCTTTGCACATCAGAGAGCTTCTGCAAGGACTGGTACCAGCATCGTTTCTGGGACATGGAGGGCAGGTAGCAAATAGTCTGATATTTACATTTTTGAGCAGCAGCATCTCTAGGACAAGCACAGGTCTCCTACAGGCAGCCATCCTTCCAGCCATAACTTCACAAAGTGGGGCGAGCTGTTGTAATGGCTTCACGCTGCTGAAAAGGCATGCAAAACCATAACCTTTATCATAGAATCATAGAATCATAG